>NW_007726812.1:547952-554089 GCF_000696425.1 Galeopterus variegatus
ACGGGCGCGACACTGAGGGTTGCGATCCAATGCCGGTCACGAAAAAAGACAAAAAAAAAAAAAAAAGATAAAACGAATCTTTACATAAACATTTTGAAGACCTCTCACATATCATTGGGTTAAGTAAAATATTTCATTAAAAATAATTTAACCTATCCCCTTACTTGCCAGCTGCCAAAAAACAGGGGAGGATAAAATTAATTTAACCTGTTTCTTTTACATTTTTATTTATTTATTTTATTATTATTATTTATTATGGGGGGGGGGCAGCTGGCCAGTATAGGGATCCAAACCCTTAGACCTTGATGTTATCAATACCATGTTCTAACCAAGTGAGCTAACCAGCTAGCCCTCTTTTACATTTTTAACATAGAAATGTTAAAATTACATATGGGGCTTGCATCTGTGGCTTACATTATATTTCAGTTGGACAGTGCTGTTAAATAGGGCAAGCCAGACAATTAACATGTAAACAAATAAATGTGCGATGTGATGTCAGGTGGGGAGGTATAGGGGCTGAGAAGTAATAGAAGTGACAGATTGAACAAAAAAGTGGAAATAAACCTGTGACCGTGGGGAACAGCATGGGGACCAGTGTGGCCAGAGCAGGGAATGACGAGAGTGTAAGACAGGAGTTAGGAGTGAAAGAAGGGCTAGAAGTGCAGTTTAAAATGATCATTGGGATATGATCACTTTGGGAAGAAGTGTGGAGTTATTGATAAAATTTAAGAATAGGCGTTCTCCCATAGCCATGATCCAGCAATTTTATTCCCAGGAATAAACTCTAGAGCAGTTGATCTCAAAGGTTTTAGTCTCAAAACCACATTACACTCTTAAAATTACTGAAGACTCAAGAAAGACTTTAATTATGTAGGTTATATCTATGGATGTTTGCAATATTAGAAATTAAAAATGAGAAAATTTAAAACTTTTTGATTATTTAAAATAAACAACAATATATCAGTAGACCTGCCCTACAAGAAATGCTAAAGGGAATCTTTCAGGCTAAATTGAAAGGACAGGGCTGGCCAGTTAGCTCGCCTAGGAGAATGTAGTGCTGATAACACCAAGGTCAAGGGTTTGGATCCCCATACTGGCCAGCCACCAAAAAAATAAAATGAAAGGACACTAGTTAGCTATAACTAAGAATAAAGAACACTAGTAAAATGACTTCATAGGTAAACATAAAAGCCAGTATCATTGTACATTTGGTTTGGTTTATAAATTCTCTATTTCTTCTATATTATTTAAAAGGCAAATGTTGGGCCGGCCCGTGGCTCACTCGGGAGAGTGTGGTGCTGATAACACCAAAGCCACGCGGTCAGATCCCTATATAGGGATGGCCGGTTAGCTCACTGGGTGAGCGTGGTGCTGACAACACCAAGCCAAGGGTTGAGATCCCCTTACCGGTCATCTTTAAAAAAAAAAAAAAAAAAATCTCGCTGTCTGGGCCAGCCTGTGGCTCGTTCGGGAGAGTGTGGTGCTGATAGCGCCATGGCCCCAGGTTCGGATCCTATATAGGGATGGCCGCTTGGCACACTGGCTGAGCGTGGTGCAGACAATACCAAGCCAAGGGTTGCCATCCCCTTACTGGTCAAAAAAAAAAAAAAAGGAACCTCAAAATATGTGAAGGAAAAATCAACAGAATTAAAGGGAGAAATAGATAGTTCTACAACAATAGTTGGAGAATACAATAATCCACTTTCAAAAATGGGTAGAACAACCAGACAAAAGAGGAAAGAGGAAATAGAGGACTTGAATAGCACTATAACCCAAGCAGATCTAACAAACATATACAGAATACTCCACCCAACAACAGCAGAATACACATTTTTCTCAAGTACACGTGGACTATTCTCCAGATAAACCATATCTTACTCACAAAATGAATCAATAAATTTTAAAGATTGAAATTATGCAAAGTATCTTTTCTGATTACAATGGAATAAAACTAGAAATGAATAAGTAAAGAAAAACTGAAAAAAAATCACAAGTATGTGGAAATTTAAAAACACTCAGTATGGAGTGCGGAGGGAGAGGGGGATGGGGAGAGATTGGACAAGGGGCATAAAGAATAAGTACAATTTGTAACAATGTATTTACTAGTAATATTGATTTGATCAGCATATGTCAACATTGAATCCCAAAAATATGTATAATCAATTATGATTCAATAAAAATAAATAAATAAATAATAAAAATAAAAAATAAAAACACTCTGTAAGGAAGAAAGAATGAATGAAAGAGAGAAAGAAACAACAGTCACAACAATGTGTTGAACTTTCAGAAGGAGAGATCAGAACTGTGGTTACTAGAGGTGGGAAAGGGGAAGGAGAGGGCAGTTAGTGAGAAATTGGTTAATGGACATAGGGAATGATTATGTTTTGTAATGATGAACATCTTAATTATCTTGATTTGATCATCACACATTGTACACATTGTACACAGGTATTGCCATTCATCTCTGTACCCCGCAAATATGTTTAATCAATTATTTTTCAATTAAAAAAAACACTCTGTAGTGGTCAATTTTTTAAATTAATTAATTAATTTTTTGGTGGCTGGCTGGTTCAGGACCCAAACCCATGACTTTGGTGTTATAAAGCTGTGCTCTAACCAACTGAGCTAACCAGCCAGCACAGTAATGGTTAATTTTATGTGCCAACTCGACTGGGCCACAGGGTGCCCAAGTATTTGACCAAACATTATTCTGGGTATGTCTATGAAGGTGTTTCTGGATGAAATTAAAATTTGAAAAGCCATTCTAAGAATTATAAAGTGTTAGGGGCGGCCTGTGGCTCACTTGGGAGAATGTGGTGCTGATAACACCAAGGCCACAGGTTCAAATCCCTATATAGGGATGGCTGGTTAGCTTGCTTCAGAGAGCGTGGTGCTGACAACATCAAGTCAAGGGTTAAGATCCCCTTACTGGTCATCTTTAAAAAAAAAAAAAAAGGATTATAAAGTGTTATCTCATTGTGATTCTGATTTGCATTTCCCTAATGATTAGCCATCTTTTTGTGTGCTTATTGACCATTTCTTCTGTGGAGAAATGTCTATTCAAGTCCTTTGCCCATTTTTGAGTTGAATTGAGTTATTTATCTTTTTATTATTGCATTGTAAGTGTTTTTTATTGTATTTAATTTATTACAGATAGAAATCCTTTATTAGATATATCTTTTGAAAATATTTTCTCCCCTTCTGGGGGCTGTCTTTTCACTTTCTTGATGATGTCCTTTGAAGCACAAGTTTTCAATTTTGATGAATTCCAGTTTATTTACTTTATCTTCTGTTGCTCAAACTTTTGTTGTCATGTCTAAGTATACTTCACCAAATGTAAGGTAATTAAGATTTACATAAATATTTTCTTCTAGGTGTTTTGTATTTTTAGATCTTACATTTAGGTGCTTGATCCATTTTGAGTTAATTTTTGTACATGATATGAGGTAAGAACCCAACTTCATTCTTTTGCCTATGTCTATCTAGTTGTCCCGGTACTATTTATGGAAAAACTATTCTTTGCCCATTGAATGGTGTTGGCAACCATGTTGAAAATTAATTGACCATAAAGGTATGGGCTTATTTCTGGACTCTGAAATATTGTATTCCATTGATCTTTGTTCTGCACTGTTTTGGTTACTGTTGCTTTGTAGTAAGTTTTGAAATTAGGAAATGTGCAGCCAGCAGCAAAAAGAAGAAGAAGAAGGAGGAGGAGGAGGAGGGGGGGAGGAGGAGGAGGAGGAGGAGGAAGCAGAAGAAGAAGAAGAAGAGAAGAAGAAGAAGAAGAAGAAGAAGAAGAAGAAGAAGAAGAAGAAGAAGAAGAAGAAGAAGAAGAAGAAGAAGAAGAAGAAGAAGAAGAAGAAGAAGAAGAAGAAGAAGAAGAAGAAGAAGAAGAAGAAGAAAAGAAAGAAAAGAAAAGAAATTAGGAAGTGTGAATCCTCCAATTGTCTTCTTTTTCAAGATTGTTTTCACTATTCTGGGTCCCTTGAAATTCCATGTAAATTTTGGAATCAGTATGTCTATTTCTACAATGAATCCAACTGGAATTATGATAGGCATTGCATTGAACCTGTACATCAATTGGAGAGTTATGACTGTCTTCTGATCCATAAAAGAAGCACCAACAATTTTTATTTTGATGGTATTAACATGGCATACTTTTTTTTTATTATTATTATTTTTTTTAAAGAAGACCGGTAAGGGGATCTTAACCCTTGACTTCGTGTTGTCAGCACCACGCTCACCCAGTGAGCAAACCGGCCATCCCTATATGGGATCTGAACCCGTGGCCCTGGTGCTATCAGCACTGCACTCTCCTGAGTGAGCCACGGGCCGGCCCATACTTTTTTTCCCCATACTTTTACTTTCAACCTGTATCTATATATTTATTGTGAATTTCTTGTATGCTTATGTATCTTGCTTTTTTCTCCAACCTGGCAATCTCCTTCTTTTACTTGGGATATGTACTAGTCCATTTCTATTGCTTGTAACAAAGTACTTGAAAGTGAGTGAGTTATAAGAAAATGAAACTTATTTGCTTACAGTTTCTGAGGCTGGGAAGTCCAAAGTCCATCTGGTGGTGGCGACAGTGATCCAGGGGTCTCACAACGCAAGATGGTGGAAGCAGAGAGAGTAAGAGGACAACTTCTTCATTCACTCTCCTTTTCAAGCCCTCCAAACCATGCCCCTGACCACCATTTTTAATCCATTCACTACAGCATAATCCTACAATCTAATCACCTCTTCGAGGCCCCACCTTTCAATTACCATAATAGGATTTCTCACACTCAACAGTTACAGTGGGGACTTAAACTTCAATGAGGTGGAGAGTGGGGGGCATCCAGTCTACAGCAGGGTACTCAGACCATTACACACTACACATTAATAAAATTGTTAATTTGGTTTAGTTTACACCTGCCATCTTGCTAGTTTTTTCATTGTTTCATTTATTCTTTGTTCTCTGTCTCCCTTTTTTCCCTGTGCTTTTGCCATTTCTTGTAGAGTAAGTCTGGTGGTAATGAATTCTTTCAGCTTTGTGTGTCTGAAAAAGGCTGTATTTTGCCTTTGTTTTTATTATAGATATTTTTGCTGAGTATGGAATTCTTGGTTGACATTTATCTTTTCCTGCTTTAAAGATGTTGCTTCATTTTCTTCTAGCTTGTACTGTTTCTTTTTTTTTTTTTTTTAAAGATGACCAGTAAGGGGATCTTAACCCTTGACTTGATGTTGTCACCACCACGCTCTCCCAAGTGAGCTAACCGGCCATCCCTATATAGGATCTGAACTCGTGGCCTTGGTGTTATCAGCACCACACTCTCCCGAGTGAGTCACAGGCCGGCCCTGGTTTTGTCTTTTTTTTAATGTTGATTAGCTGATATTTTATTGTTCACAAAATTTATTTGGACATATTTTTAACATTCTAGGTTAAAATCGATTATGCTCATTTACTATTCATTATAGAATACCATTTTAGCAGCTAAGAATTTCCATCCAAATACTAAAATAATAGTTTAAAAACAAGGTTAGCATTTGTGTCATTTATATATGTACACGTTACAATTTTAATGATAGCAAGTTGGTATAAGATTTACTTGTTAGTTTATCTCTGTATTAAGAAAAAACTGTTTGTCTCACTATTCCATTCAACTAGAAAGTAGACCTCTTAAGTGGTGGGAAGAGTTTTTATTCTCTTTGGTCTTACAATATTTTTTTTCCTGGAAAACATTATACTATTATTTGTAAATGAGGTTATTCTAGAAGAAAGGGGTTATTATATTAATTTGTTTCTGGATCATCTAATTTCAAAAGGATAGATTGTTTATCTTAATCTTGGCCTGTTAACTATGCTTTTTGCTTTTTTTTAAATTTATTTTATTTTATTTTTATTTTTTTATTTTTTTAAATTTTATTTTGACTATATACAATGCGGTTGATTATTGTGGCACATTACCAAAACCTCGCTCCCTCCTCCCTCTCACCCCTCCCACCCAACAATGTCCTTTCTGTTCGCTTATCGTGTCAACTTCAAGGAATTGTAATTATGTCTTCTCCCCCACCCCCCAGCTTTTTGTGTGCATGTGTGTGAATTTATTTATTTATTTTTAGCTCCCACCAATAAATGAGAACATGTGGTATTT
>NW_007726812.1:558685-559038 GCF_000696425.1 Galeopterus variegatus
CTTAAGGTTGTCTGATATCTCTCTCAGATTTTCTTCAATGCGTTTGATTCTTTTTTCTTTTTCTTTTTTTTTTTGTCTGCCTGTGTTATTTCAAACAGCCCATCTTTAAGTTCAGAGGTTCTCTCTTCAACTTCCGCAAGCCTGCTGGTTAAACTCTCTTTTGTGTTTTTTATTTTGCTGAATAAATTCTTCAGTTCAGCAAGTTCTGCTACATTTTTTTTCAGGGCATTGATTTACTTGTACATTTCTTCTTTCAGGTCCTGTATACTTTTCCTCTTTTCATCATGATGTGTAGCTGAGTTTTCTTGTATCTCATTCAGTTTTCTTAGAATTATCACTCAAAATTCCTTGTC
>NW_007726813.1:0-654 GCF_000696425.1 Galeopterus variegatus
TTTTTTTTTTTCCCCCTTAGAAGCTTTACAGTTTTTAAAGTAAATTCGGGACAAGATAATGTCTTCATTTGATAAAAACACACTGAATAAAAATAGACCAAATGTCCTCAATTTCTTGTACAATGGTTAGACCGCTGCACATTTCTAGAGAAAAGAATGACTGCCCATTGATTCATATCAATGAGCTAATAAAAAGCTTTTTAGTATAAAAGCTGCTGTTTCCTGATGGTCCTGGGAAAAATGAAACTCAGATGCCTTCTATCACCATTGAATGTGCCTGATTCTCAAATCATTTATGCAAAATATAACTTACTCAGGCTCTTTAAACTTTCCTATTAATTGTACTATTTTATGGGGTTGCTTATTAGACTCTAGATCCAGAGAATAATATCGAATAAAACTGTCCTGGATTCTGAGGCTTGTCAGCAGATTCCAGCACACAGTGTGACCAGCCAATCACTTGCCAAAATAAAATTTCTTGCCCAATGGAAAAGCACAAAATTAATATACATGTTTACATACAAGTTTAATAAAACTTAAATTAATTAACATAAGATTAATAATACATAATATTAGTGTACAAAGTTACAAACTTTTTTTTAATGGGAAAAAGGTCTTTAACCCATAATTCTCTTGAGATACAGGAATTTTACA
>NW_007726813.1:2428-3100 GCF_000696425.1 Galeopterus variegatus
TTACAACATCAGGGAATGAGAAACTTCTCTTAACATGGGGGAAAAAGTGAAACTACAGATAAGGGATTCTGGGTTCTTGGGAAATATCTTCCACAAATAGTGCAACTCAAACTTAACCGTAATTAACATTTATTAATTCAACAAATATTTATTGTCTACAAGATGCTAGGCAGCGCTAATCATTATTCTGGGGATACAATGGTCCAGGAACCTGGTTTGCTTTTCTCTTTAGATCTGGCCTAGGAGTGCAGTAGCTAATACAATAATAACTCTATTTAGTTGAGCTTCTGTTGTGTGCCAGGTACTAACATTTTCCACTGATTCTAAGGCTCAGATGTTTTCATTTCATGTCTGAAATCAGAATGCACTTTCTAGTTGGTGTTGTCTTACTAGGCTTTTGTGACCACAGACCTACCTATTCACATGGTTGCTAGATGAACCAAGGTGGTCTGTGTTGACTTCTTTCCAAATATATAAAATAAAAATTATAAATGCAAAGAAATCATTTCATAGTTTAATTGATGACCCCTTTTCCACCTTAGGGATGCATACAATAATGGCACTTCTCATAATTGACCACATATTGGACTTGAAGAAAAGTTGTATGCATCTGTCATTTCAACGAACACTTGAAGCATCTTTACAAAGTAGGAATTGTCTCCAGCTTTTGAA
>NW_007726813.1:3836-6180 GCF_000696425.1 Galeopterus variegatus
AATGAGAAAACTAAGATGCAAAAGGGATTAGAGAGCATGCCCATAGTCACAGAGGTGTTAGGTCAGAGTTCAAACCCAGGCCTCTCTGACACCAAAGTCCACGGATCTGCTTCCTATTACATCAAACTGCTTCTTGTCTAATTACCAAGGCAAGGCAAGGCAAGAATGTCTGCAATTGTGTTACAGATAAAACACGAAATGAAATAACACTTATTTACGGTACAGTAGAAGCTGTGCCCAGAATCCTAAATCATGAAACAACCCCAAATAAAGGAAAAACTTAGGAAATGGGGAATTTAAAAGCTTCCTGTGGAAGTTTAAGGGTCTGTGAAATTGATCACCACCCTAAGGGGTCCAGTCAAATAAATAGGGCGTGTGGAGAAGGCAGCAATGATGTTATGGCTCCTGGACTGATTGATGCCTGCTAGAGAGATCATTGTTAACAGAGAGGAAGTCCAGGACGAAGGCTTGAATGGTGATTAAAAGGATCGTAGCTGAACACTCTCTATTCATTTATTTAACACATCTTTGCAGAGACACAGTGTCCTGGGCTGGCAGGACACTGGGAAACCCAAATCGTTTCCTGTGGCCCTTGAAGTGCATGGGATCGTAGCACCTACTCACTACTCTCTGGTTCTCTATTAAGATGCTCTACAAAGTCAGAACCAACAACTACGTCCTTGTCTCCTCCCCAGTGTTTGCCAGTGGGGGTGGTAAAGCCCGGCACTGGCTGACTGTTTATCTTGATTTCTGACAGGTGTCTTGGGAGGAAAGCAAAAGCATCTCACCTCAGCTGCTGATCATCTGAAGCATTTCAGGTCCTCCAAGTTGTACAAGTGTGCTTTTAAAGAGGCCATATCCTTTTTGGAAGCAGAGGAACTCATCTTTTCTGAATGTCAAACGTGAGGTACAAATATTGCCACACAGAGACTAAGTGATGGAGACTTCACTAATGAATGATTTCATTTACTTTCCATAAATTGACAGACCCTCGGAAATCAGGTGTACACTTATGAAATGACGGTCCCACTGCCAAAGGCCCACCAGCGTGTAAGCACTGGCAGGACTTTATTATCAGGTTAAGAGCACATTAGCATATCTATTAGATAAAAAGTCTGCTACCAACATTGGAGCAGATAATGTAACCAGGTCCCCTGACTTATTTGTGGGCAGCTTTCTTTTTCTCAGTTTGACCATCTGGGGCTGGGGAATTGGGTGGAAATGTTATTTGCTGGACTGTTCAGATGGAATCATTAGCATTTTGCCCTTTAGACCACGGGAGTTAAATACACAATTTGGAATTCATACAGAGGGTGAGGTGTTCCATCTCTTGCCCGACAGTCAAAGAACAGTGAGTTTGAATGAGAGAGCCAACATTTTCCCTAGACTGTGCCCTCACAAAGGATGCCAGACAAGGATACTGTTCACATCACTTTCTGTCATTTTCTTTATGTTTCCCCAAACCTGCTCTGTTCAGTGAAATGAGAATACACAAAATAGCAGCTGAGAACACAGGATTCATCAGTATGAGTCTCAACATTTCAATTTTCAAATGTAGCAACTTTAAACACATGGTAGGCTTTTAGTTTCCATAGAAAATAATCTCTCATTGTTTTCAAAAGAAACTGAAAGCACCCCAAATTACCACACTTTTAACATTCTGACATGTTGATGGCCCGTGTTCTTCTCAGATCAAAGTCAGAGTGGCAGAAGACAGAGCGTTGAGCAGCTTACTTAAAACATAGTATTTCATATTTGGCAGGAATTACTGTAGTGAAAAAAGACAAGGTGACTTTCTAATATATATATACGTATTTTAGTTTGGCAGAGATCTGAAGCACTAAGAACTAATTTAGGATGACATAAATGCTCTTATCTTTCTCCCTACCTCCTTCCTTTTCCAACCACGTGAAGAATCTTTGACAGAGCTCAGCAGAAGTTCTGTATTGTCTTTAACTCAGGGGTGATACTCTGAGTCCTGTGTCATCCTGAACTGTTGTGTTGACTCTTCTTTCTGAAAATTTCTAGGATTATCTGGATTTAAGCAGCAAAGTCACAAATCAGAAGCATCTTTCTTCTTTGATGTGGGGTAGCCTTGCGAGAACTTCTATGTCCTTTAAGGAAACTAAATCTACCTAGGATAGGAAAACGATGATGTCCTTTGATGACCCAGCAAACCTCAATAAAGAAGGCATCAGGAGCCAAGTCAGTTTTATTTTTTTTTTATTTTTATTTATTTATTTATTTTTTTTCTTTTTGTCTTTTTTTTCGTGTCCGGCAACAGATCGCAACCCTCAGTGTCGCGCCAGTACCGGACCGGGACCGGCAACGGGATCGCAACCCT
>NW_007726813.1:6935-17400 GCF_000696425.1 Galeopterus variegatus
CGGCGGGAGCGCCGTCGCGCTCCCAAGCGGCGCACTGTAGCAGTGCGCCACCGGGCTGGCCAAGCCAAGTCAGTTTTAAAGACAGGCAATGATTTTGCAGAGGAACCTGAGATAACAAGGCTAGGCAATTCCACTCCATTCATGAGTTGGAGCACTGTTTCAAGCAGTCTAGTTAAAAGCTATGCTATTGGGATGAAAAAATTTATCCCATAGAAAGCTTTTAACTAAACAGAAAAGTGGCTTGCTTTTCCTACTTTTTGGTTTGAGCCAGAAAGTCAGATGTATTATTCATTGTGAAATAGGATAGCAGTATCAGAAAATGTCAGTCACCTGTTTCATTTACAGTGGACATATGGTTGGACTCTTAGCCAGTTGGAAAGCAATTTCTTTTTCATAAAGCTGAAGATACCCTGAAAAGGCATTCTTAGGAAATAGCAGTAATATAATCAAACAGGGGTTGACAAACCACTGTGGGCCAAATGCAGTCTGCTACCTGTCTTTGTACAGCACATGACCTAAAGAATGGTTCTACATTTTAAATGGCTGGGAAAAACACAAAAGAAGAATAATATTTCATGACACATGAAAACTACATAAAATCCAAATTCCAGTGTTCATAATTAACGTTTTATGGGCGTACAACCATGGCTTTTTGTTTACACATCATCTATGGCTGCTTTTGAGCTACGCGAGCAGAGTTGAGTAGTTGTGAGAGAGACTGCATATTCCACAGAACCAAAAATACTTGCTATCTGTAAAAAAGTTTACTGATCCCTGTAACAGAAGATATTTGGGAAAGCAGAAATATGAGGACAGGTTAAGAGAGTGAGGTGGAGCTATGATTTCTGTCCACTGTGTTAGAAGATGATTTCGGAAGGAGAGGGACCAATTACTCACTCTTGCTAATGAGGACAGAACTAGAAAAGGTGAGCTAATGCCACAAATAGGATCATTTAGATTTCATAGAATGTTAGAGAAAATCGCTAATTGCAATTTTGAGGAGAGAGAAGTCCAGGGAAAGACCTCAGACGGGTCATCAGGAGACCAGGGCTTAGTGTTGACCTTGCAACTACCTAGTCAGGTGATTAGCCTCTGGGCCTTGTCATCAGCACTTGTCAGATGATTGTAACATGACAATTTTATTTTCTTCTAGAGTGTATGTTGCTGACTGGGGATATGATTCAAATTGAATAATTCTATAAAAGTGCTTTAAGTGGAAATGCTTCTAGTTCTAAGCAGGTAGAAGGTTCTAAACAGTTATTGTTATGTATACTATGAAGATTAAAAACAGTACATGTGGTATATAACAGATAACCTCTACATTGGCTATGTGACTTAGGGCTGGCTGGTTAGCTCAGTTGGTTAGAGTGCAGCCTTATAACTCCAAGGTCATGGGTTTGGATTCCCATACCTAAGTAGGCGACTTCTGGCATTGCTGGCAATGAAAGTACTTGAACTGACCAAGGAAGGACAACTTCCAGAGAAGGACACTCTCTTGTGTTTGTTTAACAGCCAAATTCTCCTAAACCAGTGTTCCCTAAGAGCCACTTGGTTCAGAGGCTGATGGTACACAGAGTGGTCCCTGGTGGCCCTTGCAGCTTTTCAGAGTAACTTCTCCCAGGATGTTTTGTACACTTTTGGCAAAGAGAGGACCTGATGGAAGAGCAAGTCATAGAAGTTCCCTGGCCCCAGCTGTGTGAGGAGGAATTGATGGATCATCTCTGAGTTGGTAAAGGCCCTTGTCTTCCAGTTTGCACAAGGGCTGGCATTCTGCTTTTACACCCGCCCACATGCCTGGATCTATGGAGGAACTTGTGGTGAGGCTGAGCTGTTCCAAATTGCTCATTTCTGGAAAGTCTTCTCTCTATGGGTTTGAACATGCAAGGAAGATAATTTGACCTGTTTGTCCCAGTGCCTGGCAGGCCTGAACCCACTGACTGCTCATAAATGTCCTGGGGCTGGTGCTTCAATTTCAGGACCTGTCATGTTCTAGTGGCATGGAGAGTCATGTGTGAACCAGAATGGACTCGAGTCTTAAAAGCTCGGGTCTCCTTAATAGGAAGGCCTCGGTTTCTATGTTGCCTTTCTGTCCTTCCCTGATGGCTTGTTTTCTAGGTAGGCACAATCACTGGTTGCTCCCAACAGTACTTTCCTCTGTGTCTGCAATGCACTGTTTATGCCCCTGCAGCTTTGTAATTAATAATATACTGCTTTTTCATCTTCAAAGTGATTTATACACATTAATTAATCTTCACCATACTTCAGAGTTTCTGCACGTAAATATCCGTCATGCCCCCATGTTGTACTCAGGAAACCAAGACCCAGAAGGCAAACAACTTTGCCAAGGCTAAGAAGGAAGGGATCACTGCGGCCAAGATCAGCACTCAGGACCCTGACCCCTCACTGTGTTTGCAGTCCTGTGATCACCTCTGGAGAGCAGCCCTGTAGCTCTATGCTCACTGCCATCACTGCTGGGTAAATTGGCTTTTTCCATCACTCATTTTGAGTCATAAACTATTCCTCAATACTCCAGGGTCAAAGCATAATCTTACCTAAAGCATACATAATAGAAAATGATGGATTATAAACTAATAAACCATCCTAAGATGCTCAGGTCCAGCTTCCAGTAGACTCCAGACTGAAAATAAATATGTTTCCTAATCCATCATTTCTAAGTTACACACCCGATTAAAACATTAAACTCTCACTATACGGTTTCCCATTTGTATGATCGCCCTTACAGAACACTATTATATTTTAACTACCAAGCTCAATAAATCAGGCAGTAGCCATTTATCTCTCTCCTGCAAGTGGAGTAGGAGGTGCACTGGGGATGCTATTGGCAGAGGCAGGCAGTGCCTCAGTTTCTATGTCTGAGCTCCCCATGGTGCCCACTGGCCCAGCAGAACATTAAGCCTGAAAAGTGAGCACATGGACCTTTTCTGAAGTTTCTGACACAAAGCCAGACCATGCAAAGACCCCAAAGGCACATTCCATTTGTTTCCACGGAGCCCCTAAACAACCACTTGGGAAGCACACATAACTACCTCTAACAACACAAAAGATTCTACTCAAGTAATTGTGGGGGGCAACAGACATCCTTCCCCCTCCCTCAGGTCAATCCATGGCTCCATCCTTCATCAAGAGGTAAGTGAGAAGCAGATGTGACTTGACATTAGGGGTGCTTGGGTGTCAGATCTCAGTCCCCATGCAGATCTGGGGTTTAGAGCACAAAGACTTTTGCAAAGCTCCGGATACACACAGTACCTTTTCCTGGAGTGTTAAGTTCTTACTTTTGGAGGACATTCCTAAGAAATGCAACTGGTAAGGGATATAAGTGCTTATTTTTCTATGTTAAGACAAGCGTAGCTATATTATGGAAGAGAGTAAAGAATCTACATCCATTTCTGGGTTGTATTGGTCTGCCTTGGGCAGGGCCCCAGATCTCTGTGGGTGCACGGTCATGCTCCTCTGCCATCAGGCGAACTTTGGTAAAATGGTCTGGGAAGTGCTGGACCCATTCCTTCTCTAGCAGGCCCCATGCTGGCTGCCTGGGGATGATGAAAGTCTAGAAGCCCTCACTGCTGAGCCAGAGGGAGGCTTATGTTGGGGGAAAGGGCAAGGCCAGTATAGTTGAGGTTGACTTTTGTTTTCTCTTAAATGGGAAGAATTTTAGCATACTTGTTGGAAACTGCTTTGGAGTTGGTCTCTGTTAGCTGGTGTTTTATAGGTTTGTTTTGCAACATGGCACAGCCAAACTGCGGATGGCTGTTATAGCTGCCCTGAAACCAAGCCACAACCATCGAGTGTTTCAAATAAACTTTAATAAACATCACCACAGCCTCTGCTTGTGCAGGAGATGTGCCAGTGGCAAGCTCAGTTGACAGAACAGCGGCACTGGGGCTCTGTGCTGGGGATGCTCACATGCATGTGGCACCTGCCCCTGAGCTCTCAGCATCTGCTGCTTTCCACAGTTGCCTGGTACACCCCATGGACGCAAACCAACATCCTCAGCATGGGAAGAAAGGTACCTCAGCATCTCCATGTATCTGCCACTCTAAATCACACACTGAGTCACCAGGAGCACAGCTGCCATGAAAGGCAACCCTGATTCAGATTCAGTCTCACAGGGTGAGATGAGAGTTGAAGCTAAGGGGACAGAGGCAAAGGGAGGGATTGGGCAAGGTTAACTGTGTCTGAGTGATTTGATTATGTACAAAGACCTGGTTTGATGCTCTGGATTCTCAATCCTATTTGTGTTTCAGAAAATAAGCTAGCTACTTTGGCTTTTTCTCCAGTCAACATGTTCTCAGTTGTGCGGACCATGATTCTTCTCCTCTCTGGTTTTTGGCTGAAGTTACCCAATGTTGCATGAATTTCAGAGCATAGACCTGGGTTACAATGCAATGAAGGAGAAGACTAAAAGGCTGCTTTGGGAGTGAGGGAAGGATTTGCAGGAGTAACAATTCTTAGCTCATCTTCAAGAAGGGATAAAGTAAGGATGGCTAAATTTAATTTCTGACAAATGTTGTTTAGAATCATGAAGGAGAAACTCAGATTTAAGTGGATTTTAGGAGGGAAAAATCACTCCCATCCATCACTCATTATTATATCTTTTAGGAGCCAACAAGCAAATTGTACAGACAACAAAGGGCCTCTAAATTTACAAGTCCATGGCCTTCCCCCACCTTCTCACAACAAGGATTGGCAAACAAGGCTGCCCTGACTTACCTATGAAATATGCCAGTAAAATAGCCAAGAGGAGGGCCGCGGCAATGGCGGAGAGGGCAGCACATTTCCAGCTGCAGTATTTGGAGGGCTTCTTCAGCTTGAAGGCCTTCCTGGAGAAGGTATTCCTGGGCAGCAGGCGGGGCGGTGGTGTGTAAACGGTTCCTGAGGTCAAAGGGTATGAGATGTGCCAGTGGCAAGCTCAGTTGACAGAACAGCGGCACTGGGGCTCTGTGCTGGGGATGCTCACATGCATGTGGCACCTGCCCCTGAGCTCTCAGCATCTGCTGCTTTCCACAGTTGCCTGGTATACCCCATGGACGCAAACCAACATCCTCAGCATGGGAAGAAAGGTACCTCAGCATCTCCATGTATCTGCCACTCTAAATCACACATTGAGTCACCAGGAGCACAGCTGCCATGAAAGGCAACCCTGATTCAGATTCAGTCTCACAGGGTGAGATGAGAGTTGAAGCTAAGGGGACAGAGGCAAAGGGAGGGATTGGGCAAGGTTAACTGTGTCTGAGTGATTTGATTATGTACAAAGACCTGGTTTGATGCTCTGGATTCTCAATCCTATTTGTGTTTCAGAAAATAAGCTAGCTACTTTGGCTTTTTCTCCAGTCAACATGTTCTCAGTTGTGCGGACCATGATTCTTCTCCTCTCTGGTTTTTGGCTGAAGTTACCCAATGTTGCATGAATTTCAGAGCATAGACCTGGGTTACAATGCAATGAAGGAGAAGACTAAAAGGCTGCTTTGGGAGTGAGGGAAGGATTTGCAGGAGTAACAATTCTTAGCTCATCTTCAAGAAGGGATAAAGTAAGGATGGCTAAATTTAATTTCTGACAAATGTTGTTTAGAATCATGAAGGAGAAACTCAGATTTAAGTGGATTTTAGGAGGGAAAAATCACTCCCATCCATCACTCATTATTATATCTTTTAGGAGCCAACAAGCAAATTGTACAGACAACAAAGGGCCTCTAAATTTACAAGTCCATGGCCTTCCCCCACCTTCTCACAACAAGGATTGGCAAACAAGGCTGCCCTGACTTACCTATGAAATATGCCAGTAAAATAGCCAAGAGGAGGGCCGCGGCAATGGCGGAGAGGGCAGCACATTTCCAGCTGCAGTATTTGGAGGGCTTCTTCAGCTTGAAGGCCTTCCTGGAGAAGGTATTCCTGGGCAGCAGGCGGGGCGGTGGTGTGTAAACGGTTCCTGAGGTCAAAGGGTATCCCGGAGAAGAGCTGCTAAACAGGGGGGTGCTTCCCGAGGAGGTCTTAAAGAGGAAGTGCCTGCCAGAAAATGGAAAGAGTCAGAGTGGCCATGGGTGGCTACTGAGGAATGCTTAGCTGCTTTTTCTTTCCCTCTTATTTGTATAGTCCTAGTATATAGTCCTAGTTAACCAAACTTACCCTGTAGTGAAAGAAAGGGCGAACGTTACGTTTCATAGTGATATGAATTAATTCCATAAACTTGCATAATTCTATGCTTTCACATATGCATCTAGATTTTATCTCCCACAATAATCCTGCAAATTTTTCAGAGCAAATATGGAAACCAAATTACTGTCAGTCACTCAGAGATGATGACAATAATGATGATGCTAAGATTTATTATGTATTAAATACCTACTATTGAAAGGCACTTGCAATACATTGTCACAACTATTTACAAAGGAAATATTATAATATCCCCATTTTAGGAATGAGAAATCAGGTTTGCAGAAGTCAAGCAAATGTCCCAGGATTTAAACCCAGAGCTGTCTTTCGATGGAGTCTCTGCTTTTAAGTGTTATAGTAAACTCTCTCTCGACCCTTGTTCTTAAGCTGCTTTGACCTCCTCCTTTTATCCTGCTTCCTGTGCTGAGACTGCCTGTATAGGTCATGTGATCGTGGTTATTTCTTTAGAACCATCTTTGCCTATCAAGTGAACAGGGTGTTCTCAGTAGGCAGAACTATGTTGTGACAACCACATAGTAGAACCATACAGTAGATCATGTGGTGTAGACAAGGATAGAACTCCTCAGGGTTCAGAACACTATTACTCCAAGAACCCTTCATGGACCGTCAATTCTCTGACAATAGATTATTCTCTCTCTTATACATGCCATTTGCAAGACTTCAAATGTGACTTGCTACACCTTGCTTAAAACAATGACTTGCCCGCCAGGAAATATACAGTGGAATATGAGGCTCAGGTAAAGTAGACTGTAGAGTCTGAGCAGCTGGAGGACAGGGACTATGTCTTATTTTGTACCTTGTCCATCCTAATGTTCCCAGTACCCAACTCAAAGCCCAGTAGGTAGGGGGGACTTTAGTGAATGAGCAAATGAATGAATGAAGTCCTCTCATTATTTGGTAGTTTCACTCAGCTACAACTCTTACGATTTCAAATTGTTAATACAGGCATTTTCTTTCTCTTCACATCTCTAGTAGGTACAAATTTATTTATTGACCACTTACAATGTGTCAGTTACAACTTTGTAACTGTTTTGCATGTTTTCTGTAGTTGCATGTTTTACTTGCAACTAAACCTCACATCAACCCTATGAGGTGGGTATACCTGTTTTATAGATGGGAAAGCTGAAGGTAGGAGTTAGCAAGCAGGGTCGTTGAGGCTCATACTCCAGTGTGCCTGACTTTTTATTTTATTTGTTTATTTTTTACATCTCATTAGAGCTTTTGGAAACTCTAATCAGACCTACTACACCACACTGCCCTTGTGCGTGGGACTTGGCTGACTTTCCCAGAGGGATTTGAGGCAAGATCCCTGCCATTACAAATATGTGTATCATGGCTGCTTCCAGATAAAACCTTGAAAGTACTTTCATCCTTGACAGAGATCCAAAGAGCCCAGTATGACTGACAATCATGTCAGAAAATGAGTATCTGATTGGTGAATTATTTAACATAGCTAACATTAAAATAACTTATATTTAAATTTTATTTGTTCTATAATGATCTGAATAAAGCATAGAAGTTTGATTCCATAAAAAAGGCTTTGGATTCCTTGTCCAATAGCTCTCTTTCAATGCTCCAGATTGAAAGAGCCTTTTGGATGAAGAGGCAGTAGGCATGGTGTTTAAAGAAGTGTTTTGGAGCAAGACAGACGAGTTTGATTCCATAAAAAAGGCTTTGGATTCCTTGTCCAATAGCTCTCTTTCAATGCTCCAGATTGAAAGCGCCTTTTGGATGAAGAGGCAGTAGGCATGGTGTTTAAAGAAGTGTTTTGGAGCAAGACAGACCTGGATTGGCATCCTGGCAGTGCCATTCCTGGACAAGTCAGCTCATGTAATTATCTAATGCTGCTCTTGAGATCCTCCACCTCCTTATCTGTAAAATGGGGCATAGGTACTTATTAGAGCATAGGTACTTCATATCTGGTTGTTGTGAGGATTACAGAAGATCATGTAGGAAAAGCATTTAACCTAGGTGTGTCTCCTAGTAAGTGCTCAGTTCATTATGTGAAGCTTTTATTATTAATTCTTCAGAGCAACATAAGGAGCCTGAAACCTGAATTTTAATTTAAAGCTTGACACATGTCAAATGAACACCTGAAGAGTTCTCTAAATCACTGAACAATAGTCCACTCCCTTATAATGCAGCCCGTACACACACAGAGCAGAAAGCCAGGGTGATGGAAGAGCTCTGGGATTTGATTTAGAACTCCTTCAAGTTTATTTCTTGGACAATTCTCCAAGAGCAGGTGGTGGAAATAGGAAATCAAACTAAAACAAAGGAATTTAAAGGCATCATAAGGAGTCATTAATGAGTATTCAAAGTATCCAAACACCAGTTATCACTCTGCAGCAATCTTACCCACTCCCAAGGCATCGAAGTCTCCAGATCCCCAACTTCATCCTTGAGCTCCAGACCCACATTCCTATTGTGTTTGGACATCTCGTTTTCTGTGTTCTGTGGCTATCTTGAACAAGTCACAAGCAAACGCACAGTTTTCCTTTACCTCCCCCAACCCACTCCTCTTGGACTCCTGTTATTGCCAGTTACGTAAGACACTGTGGGCACCTTCACCTCCTTCCTTTCCTTCAGATAGGTTAAAGAATCCCACCAGTTTTATTTCTGAAAACCTCTCTCACCAACCCTCCCCTTTAGCCTTCCTGCTCCTTTTCTTCCCAAGCCACAAATGCCACTGCGCCCTGTCTTACGCCCTGTCTTGTGCCCTGGTTATCCTCCAATGCCTAAAAGAGGAAATTTAAGTTTCAATACGAGTCAGGTGCTCTGCAACTACTACCCAACTTTTCATCCTCATCTCTAACTTTGTGCTCCAAGCTCCCACAAACTCTGTGCTTCAGCCACACCAAGAGACACGTCTCCCCTTAGCAGGCCTGTTCCTGCCACCATGCCTTTGCAAATGCCATGCAACGCCCTCTCAAATGGCTTTTCCTGATCTGCCCCACCTGATCCAGCCTAGCCAGCTCCTACTCACCTTCCAGTCATCTACCTGGCAAACCTATTCTAACACTCCCCTCATTACTCTGTGCACTTACGTATCTGTTTATGCACTTGTGTATATAAATATATATATATATATATATATATGTAATGTCTGTCCCCAACCAGAATGTGAACTCCTGGATATATGATACTGGTAGACATCACTCTTGATATCTCTAGAGTCTAAACATCAGTGCTTGAAGATCAGTCTTATTTGCAGACAGAATAAATAAATTGAAAATAGAAATGTTTGAGCAATACAAGAGTAACAATACGAAGATTAAGAAGTTTAAATTGGCTTTAACATTATTTTCAATATACTCACTTATGAGAAAAATAGAATATGATTATTATATCTAACACATGGGATTGCTTCGTGAGATCCTAAAATTGTTCCCTTGATAATCCAGTCTATTTCCCACACTTCCTTCTAAATAAAAGAAGTCAGATCATGTCGCATGTCACCAGCTCCCCTTCCTCCTTCAATAAAGGCATCCAATAACATTTAGAATAATGAAATCAAAAGTCTTTTCCATGGCCCACGATAGCTGCATAGTATGCCCTCTGGCCATCTCTCCAACAGAATCTTCTCCCACTCTTACCCTAGCTCACTCCATTGGTCACAACGTCCATCTCCTATTCTTCATCATATTGCATCTTCCTGCCTCAGGGCCTGTGCACTTGTGGTTCCTTCTGCCCAGAAATACCTGCACAGCTTGTTCAGAGTCATTCAACTCTGCCTTGGTATCACTTTCTCAGAGATATCCTCCCTGGCCCCTTTCATCTCTTTTACTCTCTGTCCTATTATAACAGCTTTAATTTTTTGCATTATATGTATATATTTGTGTATTATTTATTGTCTGTCTCTGTCATTAGAACTGAATTCCTAAGAAATTTAAAATAATTAGGTATTTTGTCTGATTTTTTTGACACTGTATCCTAACATCTGGAATAGAGCCTGACACATAGTGAGTTCTCAACAAATCTTTTTTAAATGAATGACTTGCAACCTTTACCCAGGCCAAAATAATGAATGCTAAAAGGACAGTACTGTGAACATTTTAAATTTAATTTACATTTTTTTTCGTGGTTGGTTGGGAGGGGGATCTAAACTCGTGACCTTGGTGTTATAAGGCCACTCTCTAATCAACTGAGCAACTGGCCAGCTGACATTTTTAATTTTAAAATTAAGGTTCCTTCTGCCATGTTGACCCCTGTTTTTCAAACAGATTTATGAGTTTGCATATGCGCACACAGGCAAATGTCTGTCTGTCTGTCT
>NW_007726813.1:17410-64993 GCF_000696425.1 Galeopterus variegatus
TCCCCCTCCCTCAGGTCAATCCATGGCTCCATCCTTCATCAAGAGGTAAGTGAGAAGCAGACGTGACTTGACATTAGGGGTGCTTGGGTGTCAGATCTCAGTCCTCATGCAGATCTGGGGTTTAGAGCACAAAGACTTTTGCAAAGCTCCAGATACACACAGTACCTTTTCCTGGAGTGTTAAGTTCTCACTTTTGGAGGACATTCCTAAGAAATGCAACTGGTAAGGGATATAAGTGCTTATTTTTCCATATTAAGACAAGTGTAGCTATATTATAGAAGAGAGTAAAGAATCTACATCCATTTCTGGGTTGTATTGGTCTGCCTTGGGCAGGGCCCCAGATCTCTGTGGGTGCACGGTCATGCTCCTCTGCCATCAGGTGAACTTTGGTAAAATGGTCTGGGAAGT
Organism: Galeopterus variegatus; assembly: GCF_000696425.1. Classification (NCBI taxonomy): domain Eukaryota; kingdom Metazoa; phylum Chordata; class Mammalia; order Dermoptera; family Cynocephalidae; genus Galeopterus; species Galeopterus variegatus. The sequence goes on from NW_007726813.1 coordinate 17,819, forward strand.
GCTGGACCCATTCCTTCTCTAGCAGGCCCCATGCTGGCTGCCTGGGGATGATGAAAGTCTAGAAGCCCTCACTGCTGAGCCAGAGGGAGGCTTATGTTGGGGGAAAGGGCAAGGCCAGTATAGTTGAGGTTGACTTTTGTTTTCTCTTAAATGGGAAGAATTTTAGCATACTTGTTGGAAACTGCTTTGGAGTTGGTCTCTGTTAGCTGGTGTTTTATAGGTTTGTTTTGCAACATGGCACAGCCAAACTGCGGATGGCTGTTATAGCTGCCCTGAAACCAAGCCACAACCATCGAGTGTTTCAAATAAACTTTAATAAACATCACCACAGCCTCTGCTTGTGCAGGAGATGTGCCAGTGGCAAGCTCAGTTGACAGAACAGCGGCACTGGGGCTCTGTGCTGGGGATGCTCACATGCATGTGGCACCTGCCCCTGAGCTCTCAGCATCTGCTGCTTTCCACAGTTGCCTGGTATACCCCATGGACGCAAACCAACATCCTCAGCATGGGAAGAAAGGTACCTCAGCATCTCCATGTATCTGCCACTCTAAATCACACACTGAGTCACCAGGAGCACAGCTGCCATGAAAGGCAACCCTGATTCAGATTCAGTCTCACAGGGTGAGATGAGAGTTGAAGCTAAGGGGACAGAGGCAAAGGGAGGGATTGGGCAAGGTTAACTGTGTCTGAGTGATTTGATTATGTACAAAGACCTGGTTTGATGCTCTGGATTCTCAATCCTATTTGTGTTTCAGAAAATAAGCTAGCTACTTTGGCTTTTTCTCCAGTCAACATGTTCTCAGTTGTGCGGACCATGATTCTTCTCCTCTCTGGTTTTTGGCTGAAGTTACCCAATGTTGCATGAATTTCAGAGCATAGACCTGGGTTACAATGCAATGAAGGAGAAGACTAAAAGGCTGCTTTGGGAGTGAGGGAAGGATTTGCAGGAGTAACAATTCTTAGCTCATCTTCAAGAAGGGATAAAGTAAGGATGGCTAAATTTAATTTCTGACAAATGTTGTTTAGAATCATGAAGGAGAAACTCAGATTTAAGTGGATTTTAGGAGGGAAAAATCACTCCCATCCATCACTCATTATTATATCTTTTAGGAGCCAACAAGCAAATTGTACAGACAACAAAGGGCCTCTAAATTTACAAGTCCATGGCCTTCCCCCACCTTCTCACAACAAGGATTGGCAAACAAGGCTGCCCTGACTTACCTATGAAATATGCCAGTAAAATAGCCAAGAGGAGGGCCGCGGCAATGGCGGAGAGGGCAGCACATTTCCAGCTGCAGTATTTGGAGGGCTTCTTCAGCTTGAAGGCCTTCCTGGAGAAGGTATTCCTGGGCAGCAGGCGGGGCGGTGGTGTGTAAACGGTTCCTGAGGTCAAAGGGTATCCCGGAGAAGAGCTGCTAAACAGGGGGGTGCTTCCCGAGGAGGTCTTAAAGAGGAAGTGCCTGCCAGAAAATGGAAAGAGTCAGAGTGGCCGTGGGTGGCTACTGAGGAATGCTTAGCTGCTTTTTCTTTCCCTCTTATTTGTATAGTCCTAGTATATAGTCCTAGTTAACCAAACTTACCCTGTAGTGAAAGAAAGGGCGAACGTTACGTTTCATAGTGATATGAATTAATTCCATAAACTTGCATAATTCTATGCTTTCACATATGCATCTAGATTTTATCTCCCACAATAATCCTGCAAATTTTTCAGAGCAAATATGGAAACCAAATTACTGTCAGTCACTCAGAGATGATGACAATAATGATGATGCTAAGATTTATTATGTATTAAATACCTACTATTGAAAGGCACTTGCAATACATTGTCACAACTATTTACAAAGGAAATATTATAATATCCCCATTTTAGGAATGAGAAATCAGGTTTGCAGAAGTCAAGCAAATGTCCCAGGATTTAAACCCAGAGCTGTCTTTCGATGGAGTCTCTGCTTTTAAGTGTTATAGTAAACTCTCTCTCGACCCTTGTTCTTAAGCTGCTTTGACCTCCTCCTTTTATCCTGCTTCCTGTGCTGAGACTGCCTGTATAGGTCATGTGATCGTGGTTATTTCTTTAGAACCATCTTTGCCTATCAAGTGAACAGGGTGTTCTCAGTAGGCAGAACTATGTTGTGACAACCACATAGTAGAACCATACAGTAGATCATGTGGTGTAGACAAGGATAGAACTCCTCAGGGTTCAGAACACTATTACTCCAAGAACCCTTCATGGACCGTCAATTCTCTGACAATAGATTATTCTCTCTCTTATACATGCCATTTGCAAGACTTCAAATGTGACTTGCTACACCTTGCTTAAAACAATGACTTGCCCGCCAGGAAATATACAGTGGAATATGAGGCTCAGGTAAAGTAGACTGTAGAGTCTGAGCAGCTGGAGGACAGGGACTATGTCTTATTTTGTACCTTGTCCATCCTAATGTTCCCAGTACCCAACTCAAAGCCCAGTAGGTAGGGGGGACTTTAGTGAATGAGCAAATGAATGAATGAAGTCCTCTCATTATTTGGTAGTTTCACTCAGCTACAACTCTTACGATTTCAAATTGTTAATACAGGCATTTTCTTTCTCTTCACATCTCTAGTAGGTACAAATTTATTTATTGACCACTTACAATGTGTCAGTTACAACTTTGTAACTGTTTTGCATGTTTTCTGTAGTTGCATGTTTTACTTGCAACTAAACCTCACATCAACCCTATGAGGTGGGTATACCTGTTTTATAGATGGGAAAGCTGAAGGTAGGAGTTAGCAAGCAGGGTCGTTGAGGCTCATACTCCAGTGTGCCTGACTTTTTATTTTATTTGTTTATTTTTTACATCTCATTAGAGCTTTTGGAAACTCTAATCAGACCTACTACACCACACTGCCCTTGTGCGTGGGACTTGGCTGACTTTCCCAGAGGGATTTGAGGCAAGATCCCTGCCATTACAAATATGTGTATCATGGCTGCTTCCAGATAAAACCTTGAAAGTACTTTCATCCTTGACAGAGATCCAAAGAGCCCAGTATGACTGACAATCATGTCAGAAAATGAGTATCTGATTGGTGAATTATTTAACATAGCTAACATTAAAATAACTTATATTTAAATTTTATTTGTTCTATAATGATCTGAATAAAGCATAGGAGTTTGATTCCATAAAAAAGGCTTTGGATTCCTTGTCCAATAGCTCTCTTTCAATGCTCCAGATTGAAAGCGCCTTTTGGATGAAGAGGCAGTAGGCATGGTGTTTAAAGAAGTGTTTTGGAGCAAGACAGACCTGGATTGGCATCCTGGCAGTGCCATTCCTGGACAAGTCAGCTCATGTAATTATCTAATGCTGCTCTTGAGATCCTCCACCTCCTTATCTGTAAAATGGGGCATAGGTACTTATTAGAGCATAGGTACTTCATATCTGGTTGTTGTGAGGATTACAGAAGATCATGTAGGAAAAGCATTTAACCTAGGTGTGTCTCCTAGTAAGTGCTCAGTTCATTATGTGAAGCTTTTATTATTAATTCTTCAGAGCAACATAAGGAGCCTGAAACCTGAATTTTAATTTAAAGCTTGACACATGTCAAATGAACACCTGAAGAGTTCTCTAAATCACTGAACAATAGTCCACTCCCTTATAATGCAGCCCGTACACACACAGAGCAGAAAGCCAGGGTGATGGAAGAGCTCTGGGATTTGATTTAGAACTCCTTCAAGTTTATTTCTTGGACAATTCTCCAAGAGCAGGTGGTGGAAATAGGAAATCAAACTAAAACAAAGGAATTTAAAGGCATCATAAGGAGTCATTAATGAGTATTCAAAGTATCCAAACACCAGTTATCACTCTGCAGCAATCTTACCCACTCCCAAGGCATCGAAGTCTCCAGATCCCCAACTTCATCCTTGAGCTCCAGACCCACATTCCTATTGTGTTTGGACATCTCGTTTTCTGTGTTCTGTGGCTATCTTGAACAAGTCACAAGCAAACGCACAGTTTTCCTTTACCTCCCCCAACCCACTCCTCTTGGACTCCTGTTATTGCCAGTTACGTAAGACACTGTGGGCACCTTCACCTCCTTCCTTTCCTTCAGATAGGTTAAAGAATCCCACCAGTTTTATTTCTGAAAACCTCTCTCACCAACCCTCCCCTTTAGCCTTCCTGCTCCTTTTCTTCCCAAGCCACAAATGCCACTGCGCCCTGTCTTACGCCCTGTCTTGTGCCCTGGTTATCCTCCAATGCCTAAAAGAGGAAATTTAAGTTTCAATACGAGTCAGGTGCTCTGCAACTACTACCCAACTTTTCATCCTCATCTCTAACTTTGTGCTCCAAGCTCCCACAAACTCTGTGCTTCAGCCACACCAAGAGACACGTCTCCCCTTAGCAGGCCTGTTCCTGCCACCATGCCTTTGCAAATGCCATGCAACGCCCTCTCAAATGGCTTTTCCTGATCTGCCCCACCTGATCCAGCCTAGCCAGCTCCTACTCACCTTCCAGTCATCTACCTGGCAAACCTATTCTAACACTCCCCTCATTACTCTGTGCACTTACGTATCTGTTTATGCACTTGTGTATATAAATATATATATATATATATATATGTAATGTCTGTCCCCAACCAGAATGTGAACTCCTGGATATATGATACTGGTAGACATCACTCTTGATATCTCTAGAGTCTAAACATCAGTGCTTGAAGATCAGTCTTATTTGCAGACAGAATAAATAAATTGAAAATAGAAATGTTTGAGCAATACAAGAGTAACAATACGAAGATTAAGAAGTTTAAATTGGCTTTAACATTATTTTCAATATACTCACTTATGAGAAAAATAGAATATGATTATTATATCTAACACATGGGATTGCTTCGTGAGATCCTAAAATTGTTCCCTTGATAATCCAGTCTATTTCCCACACTTCCTTCTAAATAAAAGAAGTCAGATCATGTCGCATGTCACCAGCTCCCCTTCCTCCTTCAATAAAGGCATCCAATAACATTTAGAATAATGAAATCAAAAGTCTTTTCCATGGCCCACGATAGCTGCATAGTATGCCCTCTGGCCATCTCTCCAACAGAATCTTCTCCCACTCTTACCCTAGCTCACTCCATTGGTCACAACGTCCATCTCCTATTCTTCATCATATTGCATCTTCCTGCCTCAGGGCCTTTGCACTTGTGGTTCCTTCTGCCCAGAAATACCTGCACAGCTTGTTCAGAGTCATTCAACTCTGCCTTGGTATCACTTTCTCAGAGATATCCTCCCTGGCCCCTTTCATCTCTTTTACTCTCTGTCCTATTATAACAGCTTTAATTTTTTGCATTATATGTATATATTTGTGTATTATTTATTGTCTGTCTCTGTCATTAGAACTGAATTCCTAAGAAATTTAAAATAATTAGGTATTTTGTCTGATTTTTTTGACACTGTATCCTAACATCTGGAATAGAGCCTGACACATAGTGAGTTCTCAACAAATCTTTTTTAAATGAATGACTTGCAACCTTTACCCAGGCCAAAATAATGAATGCTAAAAGGACAGTACTGTGAACATTTTAAATTTAATTTACATTTTTTTTCGTGGTTGGTTGGGAGGGGGATCTAAACTCGTGACCTTGGTGTTATAAGGCCACTCTCTAATCAACTGAGCAACTGGCCAGCTGACATTTTTAATTTTAAAATTAAGGTTCCTTCTGCCATGTTGACCCCTGTTTTTCAAACAGATTTATGAGTTTGCATATGCGCACACAGGCAAATGTCTGTCTGTCTGTCTATCTATCTATCTATCTATCTATCTATCTATCTATCTATCTATCTATCGCCAAATCCCTCCACACACAAACAACCTGCATACTTTCTGGTATTGCATTAGCCCTTGCTGGATGTGATCTCTCAAGCTGCTCATTGGCATCATGGCATCTGCAATGATTACAGCTAAATGAAACTTATCTAGTAATCACATCCATTCTTCCTAGCTTCTGGTGCTTAAAATGATTAAAGAAAAATACGAAAGACATGTAAATCCTGTTTCTCCCACTATACAGCTACACCCTGGTGTTACAAATCTGTAGAAGATTAAATTCAGCAAATTAAAAAAGAAAGATTCTGAAGAAGTGATCTTCAGATGGTGTCCTCAAAATATCTGCTTTAGCATCACTTGATTGCTCTGTTAAAAACGTACAAATTCCATCCAGATCTGAGGATGGGGTCTGGGAGTGTATCAGTTACAGAGCTCCCTAGGTGATTTAGATGTTTGTTCAAGTTTAAGAAACTCAATCCTAATCATTTTTGCACTTTCCAGATGTGTTCAATTTACAGAGAACACACTAAATGGTTAGCATGCATATACATTTTTTAAAATGCAAACTTTGAAGAGTGCAGCATTATAAGGCCAAGCTACAAAAATAGTACCAGCCAGCTACAAAAATAAATAAATTAAAATAAAATAAAATGCAAGCTTTGAATGCAGATGTCTTTAGAGTGAAGTGTCATGAAGTCTGTGACTTACTTTTATATGATTCAGCAAAAAGATCTGTCTCTCTATATACAGATAGATAAATAAGACAAATGTGGCAAAATAATGACAATTGTTAAAACTAGGTGTTTTTTTCTCACATTACACTATTCTTCCAACTTTTCTATGTTTAAAAATTTTAATTAAAAAAGTTGGGAAAATGCCAGCTGTGATTCACCCAAGGATGGCAGGCACATGCTGCAGGAAAAAAAAACAAAATAAAATGAAGTAAGACCCACAGGTAATGGTCTGGTCAGATGGTCACAGGGAGGACTGGAAGGACTTAGGGGACTTCTCCTGATATTTCCCTGAACGGGCTATTAAGACAGCTTTTCCCCCTCAGGGGCCTGCTCAGTGTGTTCCGATGAATCACTTGTGCTGCCCCAACTGAACTTCTTCCCAGCAGTCGGTCATGGAAGTAGCTCAGCTCAGGACTCCAGGCGTCAGCAAAAATGTGTAGTTTCCAAATGCACTTGACATTTTTCAAGCACAACTCAATTGCTTTCAGAATTGGCCACTTGTGCCTTGGAAAGGAGAGGCAAATGAGGGGCCACCAAAGTGCTGTCCTTGGAGTTTGCTAACACTCCAAGAGATAGGGAAAACCAGTCCTTGATGTCTTACAAAAAATAAAAAAGGAGCTTGCGCACATCTTTCCTCTCCTAGCCAGGTGGGGGGTTGGGGTCTTTAGTTCCAGCACCCAGCATTCTGCCAGGCACAGGGTATGGGGTTGGGATTGAACAGTAAGGCTGAGGGAGAACAGTCCCTTTTGTAATCAGCTTTGTATCCTGGGTCCCTGTGATTTCTCAAGAAATCACATGCAGTGATCGAGGTTGATGTCCAAATAAAGGCCAAAAAAAAAAAAAAAAAAAAATACAGTGACCTCATTTTACTCTAAACTATCAATCTTTTTGGTAAATGTCATCACTTTTCCTCATGTGAAAACAAAACCATTTAATAAAAACTGAGAGAGCATACCTAACAGCCTAACAACCATTTTCCCATGCACTTTACATGACAGCAAAGACGTGGATTTGAGGCAGAATCTTGGTAAACGAGGCTTCTGCTTCAAATTGGCTTAGAAAATTAAGGGCACGCATTTCCCCTGATTCAAGAACCATGGCAGATTTTTAAAAGAAGTCTAACAAATAAAAAACTCATGCATAGCATCCATGCAAGAAGAGCCCAACCAATTCAAAATACTGTGAATTTTTATTTTATTCTTATGATCCAGAAGGAGCATGACTAGAGTTGAAGCTTTGAGAAGTCGTGTCTGCCTAAACTATCTTAGTCCCCAACAGAAGATTTCTCTCTCTTCTTTTGAGCCAATCACAAGAAAACTCAATCATTAACTTCCAACCCTACCAAAAAAACAAACAATACATAAAATCCTTTAACACCAAATACCATTTTTCAGCTTGCAACCAGTGGGATCCTAAGAGGCAGTCTCCCTATTTTCTGTTGATTTGACTTTATTCCTAGGGGGAAATCCCAGCAGGGCTGTGAAACAGAAACGCACTACACAAATAATTGTGCTGCCTCAACTTCAAAGGTCAAGGCTTTCTCTCTCTTTCTCTCTTCTGTACCCCCGTATCTCAACTCAGTGTACCATGAAGATAACCAGGACAACTAATGACTAACAGTGCAGATGTGTAGTTCCCCTTTGCTCATGAAGTTTGCTGCAGCAAATATTCTTGGAACACAGCGAAAGTCTTGAATAGTCTCAGCATAGCACTGTGTGCAAAGAAGCAGCTCTGGTTATCAGGGAAAACAGGTGTTGACTGTTGTTCTACCGAGAAAATTGACCTCTCCAGTAAATAAACTCACAGGTATTCAGAGGAGCAGATTAAAATATTGATTCACAGCCCATTAATCTCTACAATATTTTTAATATTATACATGCAGTGGCTGAAATTTGATAAAAAGCCAGAGAAAGGATAGAGGCAGAAACACTCTGGGAATGGGGGTGTGGTGCTCAGTGAGGGGGATCAGGCATGCACTAGGAGACTAAAGATATCATCACATTTCGCTGGTTCTGGCCATACCCTTTGAAGCATCAAATTTATTGTCTCTAAAGGAGTAAGTTTAATAAAGAGGCAGCCCATAAAGGGTACTGTAGCATGTAAAGTTACTGTAATTAGGTTTTCAGGAGTTATAATAAAACATTTAGCTGGAGAGAGGTTAAATAACCACCACACTTTCTGGCACCATCATTGTAGTCTCCAATATGAGAAGCAGGGGTGGTGGTTGAGGGAAAATTTGATGGGTGGGCTTCTAAGAGAGACAGAGAGAGAGACATGGGGTGTGGAGAGAAAGAAAAGAGAGAAAGAGTCACAGAGCGTGAGATGGAAAAAGAGATAACAAGAAAGGAGACATTGGATCCTGCACTGCTCAGCCACTATATGAATAGCAAAATCAGGCAATCTTTTAAGTGTTCTGTCTTTATTTTCCTGTTTGCCAATATAAAATGTATACAGTATTAAAAAAAATCAAGCATATAAGTTTTTAAAAATTTGCTAATACTTTATTTCAAAAATTTTTATTTGAAACATAATTGATTATACATATTTATGGGGTACAGAGTTGACTAAATTTGTGTGCTATATGTGATGATCAAATCAATATTATTAGCATTTTCAGCATTACAAATCATAATTATTCTTTGTATCCCTTATCCAATTTCTCCCTTAACCTCCCTCCCCCTCCCCCTTTCCCACCTCTACTAACCTTAGGTCTATTCTGTCCTTCTGAAAGTTCAATGTATTATTGTGGTCTTTCTTTCTTGTGGTCCTTCCTTCCTTCCTTCTTTTCTCCCACTTATGAGTGATGACGTGTGTTATTTCTCCTTTTGTGCCTGGCTTATTTCACTTAACATAATTTTCTCCAAGCTCATCCACATTGCTGTGAATGGCAAAATTTCATTCTTTTTTATGGCTGAGTAGTATTCCATTGTACACATATATACCACATTTTCCTTATCCAGTCATCCATCAATGGACACTTAGGTTGGTTCTAACTCTTGGCTATTGTAAATAGAGCTGCAATAAACATGGGAGTGTAGGTATCCCTTAGACATGATGATTTCCATTCCTTTGCATATATACCCAGCAGTAGGATTGCTGGATTGTATGGCAGTTCTATTCGTAGTTGTTTGAGGAACCTCCAAACTGTTTTCCATAATGGCTGTGCCAATTTACAGTCCCAGCAACAGTGTAGAAGAGTTCCCCTCTCTCCACATCCTCACCAGCATTTGTCATTCTCAGTCTTTTTGATAATAGCCAGCCTAACTGGTTGAGATGATATCTCAATGTAGTTTTGATTTGCATTTCCCTGATGATTAGTGGTGTTGAGCATTTTTTCATGTACCTGTTGGCCATTTTTATGTCTTCCTTTGAAAAATGCCTATTCAGCTCCTTTGCTCATTTTTTAATTGGATTATTTGGTTTTTGCTGCAAAGTTGTTTCAGTTCCTTGCATATTCTGGATATTAATCCCTTGTCAGATGTATAGTTTGCAAATATTTTCCTCCAGTCTGTAGGCTGTCTTGTCACTCTGTTGATTGTTTCCTTTGCTGTGCAGAAACTTTTAAATTTGATATAATCCCACTTGTATATTTTTTCTTCTGTTGCTTGTGCTTTTGGGATTTTATTCATAAAGTCTTTGCCAGACCTACATCCCAAAGTATTTCCCCTATGTTTTCTTCTAGGAGTTTTATAGTTTCAGGTCTTATACTTAAGTCTTTAATCCATTTTGAGTTGATTTTGGTATGTGGTGAGAGGTATGAGTCTAGTTTCATTCTTCTACACATGGATATCCAGTTTTCCCAGCACCATTTCCTGAAGAGGTTATCCTTTCTCCAGTGTATGTTCTTGGTGTCTTTGTCAAAGATCAGTTGGCTGTAAGGACCTGAGTTGATTTCTGGGTTCTCTATTCTGTTCCATTAGTCCATGTGTCTGTTTTTATGCCTGTACCATGCTGTTTTGGTTACTACAGCTTTGTAATATAGTTTGAAGTCAGGTAGTGTAATGCCTCCAGTTTTATTTATTTATATTTGCTCATGATTACTTTGGCTGTTCAGGGTCTTTTGTTGTTCCATATGAATGTTAAGATTGTTTTTTCTATTTCTGTGAAGTATGTCATTCATATTTTAATGGAGATTGCACTGAATCTGCAGGTTGCTTTTGGGTAGTATGGACATTTTCACAATGTTAATTCTTCCAATCCATGAGCACGGAATGTCTTTCCATGTTTTGGTGTCCTCTTTAATTTCTTTTAGCAGTGTTTAGAAAGCAAAATTCTCCTGTACTCTTGAGATAGACTGGTAAACATTTGATGTTTATAGTCACACTTTTTCTACCTATAAACATTCCTTTATTATTGTTATTATAAATTTAATTATTTTTAAAAACAACAGGATCATGCTGAGGAGGCAGGGATAAGCCTGCAGATTCTAACCTCAGACAACCAGGGTTTGAATCCTGTCTTCTATACTTATTGCTGTGTGATTTTGAGCAAGTTACTTAACCTAGCTAGGAGGTTGAGAATGATAGTATGTACCTACTTCATGGGCTTGTTAGTGGGTAGTTTATTCACATGGAATGCTTGCCATTGAGATTGGCATCCAGTGAATGGTCAATAAATGTAGCTATTAATCACCTGCTCTTTACTAAATCATCTCCTTGACCTAGCATAGTGCCCAGCTCATTTAAAATGTTTATTAAATGAATGAGTTGTTCTAATTAGCACAGTGATGCATTAGCATGCACCTTCCCCCCCCAAAAAAAAAATTTTATTAGGAAGATAAAGGATTGGAGATATTACTTATGTGCTTGCTCTCTTCTTCTGGTTGGAAATTTATGCTTAGGTTGAGAAGTGAACTGTTGCTTTTAGAACAAAACTTAATTTTTTTTTAATTGCTCCTTCCCAAAAAAAAAATTTTATTAGGAAGATAAAGGATTGGAGATATTACTTATGTGCTTGCTCTCTTCTCCTGGTTGGAAATTTATGCTTGGGTTGAGAAGTGAACTGTTGCTTTTAGAACAAAACTTAATTTTTTTTTAATTGCTCCTTCCCAAGTTTAAAAAACTCCAATAACCCAATTAGTATATTTAAAAGTCTATTTCATATCATGGTTCCCTAAGCTTATATGCAAACCAATTTTGATTCAATGAAAATAGGCTTTCAAGGTTTCTCATCCCTGAACCTTTCAGCTCATAGGGGACTGTGACTACATTTGCATATGTCATGAACAACAGGAAAATCCTCTATTTTGCCCTCTTCAAAATTTGCAGCCGTACCAAAAATATTCACAGCTGGAATAATTAGCAACTCAATTTATTGCCTTCCGTTTTCTAAATAGAAGCTTTGACTCTTGATATTTAAATAGTGTCACACTGTGATATAACATAGCATTTTTCATGGTAAAACTTTTTTTCTCCATGAAATGATATACTGCTCAGTATGACAGGCAAGGTCTCTCGAGGTCACTAAAGAAACCTGGTATTTTGTGAGCAAATCCATTTCAGCGTCTTTGGGATCAGATGGAGAGTCTTTTTTATTTCCCCTGGAGTTGTTAACTTGTTGACTTTTTTCAAGTTAATTGGTTAGAGTCTTGATACGGTAGGGGAAAAAAAAACAAAGACTTCTGACTTTGACTTCAAAGTTGACCTTGAATCCGCCATACACTGTAATATGGGAGTGTAGAGACAGTCATTTCTAATGAACTTACATTTGTGTTCACCAACAGCCAGAGGTAGATGAAGAAAGAATGCACACCATCAGATACAATCAATGAGCAGAATGATTTCTCCCATTGCGTTTATTGCCTGTGTTGTTCAGAGAATCAGAATTTTCGAGCTGGAAGAAACCTTAGGGTATGTTCCTTTATCATGCTCTGCTTCATGCTATTACATTTGTCTTGCATGTTTGTCTTGTCTCTCCAGTCCAATTAGAAAGTCATGTCCTGTATCTTTTGCTTCCCAGTATCTTTCACTGTTCATAGTAGGTGCTCAGAAATGTCTGCTGAAGGAATACTCAAGTTATGGTAGAGTAGAAAAGGTACAGGCTTTGGATCCAGGTGCACCTGGATTCAAATCTCAACTCCACTAGGAATTGCATGATGTGGGGAAAGCCAATTAATCTCCCTAGGCTTCAAATGCTTTGTCTAAAAACTCAGGATAATAACAATACTTACATCACACAAGTGTTGGAATAGCTGAAAGAGAACATGGTACACAATCTGTGAGCATGGAAGCTGGCACACAGAAGTGTTTAATACATGTATGAACTGTACTGCCTTCACCTCTGCAATGAATACGATATCTAAGATATGAAGTCTCCATCCAACCAATATTTATTGAGCATGAAATATGTATCACACGGTGCCAGATGCATTGAATACAATGGTGAATAAGTCCTTATCCTCAAAGGGAATTTCCAATTGGAGACACAGAACAAATAAACAAAACTCAAATCCATGTAAACCAACAAACACATGATATAATTACAAATATGGGAAGTTCCATGAAGGAAACAAGGGACTGAGACAGAGAAAGTGTGGGACTATATTAGTGTGGTCACTCCTGTCTGAGAAGATGACTAATAATGGGAGGTCTTAAGATAAAAAGCAGCCAACCATGTGAGGATTGGAGAAGAGAGCAACCAAAGCAGAGACAATAGCATATGCAAAGGCCCTGAGGCAGGAAGGACCTAATTTTTGAGAATTGGAAGGACCTAATTTTTGACTGAAACACAGTTAGCCAGTGGCCAGTGGCAGGAGGAAGGGGCAGGCATGATAAGATGTACATCATTCATGGATTTGAGGGACTGGGATCTGGATTTTAGACCAATTTCAAAGGGTTTTAACTATGTCTTCTCTTTGAGCTAAGGAAGCAGATTTATAAGCATTCCATCTGAAAAATGACTAGGGTAAAAGAGATCCGTGGGGAATTCAGTCCAGGATTCTGTGATGTAAAAGCTTGGATATATTATCTGACTTCTGCCTTGAGGGCTTTGGCTTTTGTCCAGAATATTCTAGCCACTCCTCAATATTACACCTATTCCTCCATCTCCATTTGGATGTAGTTAGGCATCTCAAGGTTAGTGTGACCAACACACAACTCTTGGTTTTCACTCCAAACTTTTCATCTCTTCTCGGCTTCACCCATGCTGGGTAAAGGAGCCATCACTTATCTAGTTGTGCAGGCACCTCCCCCAGGAAGCAGATTCTGTGGAAAGAAATCTGCATGCAGGGCTTTTATTAAAAAGTGCTCTTGGGGGCCGGCCCTGTGGCGCACTCGGGAGAGTGCGGCGCTGGGAGTGCAGCGATGCTCCCGCCGCGGGTTCGGATCCTATATAGGGATGGCTGGTGAGCTCACTGGCTGAGCGCGGTGTGGGCGACACCAAGCCAAGGGTTGCGATCCCCTTACCGGTCACAAAAAAGACAAAAAAACAAAACAACAACAACAAAAAAGTGCTCTTGGGAACACCACCTGTGAGGGAGTGAAGGAAGCAGGCTGGGTGGAGGGAGAAGCTGAACTATGATGCTGTTGCAAAGAGGCCTTGGTCAAGCTGATGGGGAGCTCTGGAACTGGGATGCCTCTGTACAGTTGTTCCAATTTGAGCTGAGGGGACTTCATACCCTCACATGGACCAGTCATTGTATGTGGACTGTTCCTTGGGAGATGTGGCTCTGTGTAGCTGAAGGCCCATCTCAGATGAACTTGAATGAGATCTATTGGCTTCCCACACTCCCATCAACTGAGAATGCATGCTTCAGTCCTGGAGGGTGGCATGTGGGTAGGTACCATGCCATCTGCCTCACTAGGTTTCACTATGGTTCCTGTCCTTTCCTAACACCTGATCGATTATCAGTTAATTTCCTTTCTGCCTCCAACACATGTTCATCCTTTTCTTACCACTCTATGTCAACTTATGCCTGGCTTATGCATACAGCAGCCTCTAAACAGGTCTCTCTGTTTCTGCTTTTGCCCTTTATATCAATTTTCCTCACAGGAGTCTGTCATTGTCTACAGACACAAATCAACTCATATTACTCCCCTGCTTAAAATCTTCCAGTTCCTTTCTACTTAGAAGTCATCCTGCTCCTTGTCATGGTCCACGAGGCATCTCACTGTGGTCTATGCAACCCCTTTCCAGCCTTCATGTCCTCTGCCATGAGGCTTCCACCATACTTCCTGCTGTACCTCCCAGAGGCGAAGCTCCTTCGCACATCAGGGTACTCACACAGTGTTTGCCTCAGCCTGGAAAGCTCTTTCCTCAGATCTTTGCAAGGCCCCTCCTTCTCACATCTTTCCAGTCTTCCCTCAAAGCTTGCTTCCTCAGAAAGGCTTCCTTGATCAGCTCTTCCCAACCCAGGATTACAGCCTGGGAACAGTCTGCATCCCATGACTGGTTGAGGGTGCAGGGCATAAGGCTCTGTCCCTCATCCTACATTGGGCAACTCGCTTACCACGAATCCCTTTGAGTAGCTAGCTCACTCACGTCTTGAGTATCATCTACTTTCCCCAATGTTATGCATGTTCCACGAGGACCAGGATTGTCATCTTCCTCACCAGTCTATCCCTGGTCCCTGGAAGAGTGCCCAGCACATGTGTGATGCTCCATTGATTTTCAGTAAATGAATAAAATCATGAACCAATCTAAATCTTGAAAAGATTTTGAAGATCACTTGTAGAAAGTGCTGAATTTTTAAAGTTTTCTGTCTGCTCTCAGATGTAATACTTCTCTTTATTTTTCCTGTAGTGTCCTCCTCTAGGGATCCCCGGTCACTCTGGTTTTTAAGATTCTGGTAAACAAGACCATGTTCTCATTTGAGAAACCTGCACCTCTTTCTATTCTGAGGAGGCTTTTGGCAGCCTCTTTTTCTTGATCTTTTAAATTGGAATTCTCCTCAACTCTCCTGTCATGCTTGAGGAATATCGGCCATAATCACGCTGATTATTTTTACTGTGGACACCCAATGGCTTTGGAAAATAGTGGGATAATGAATTTTTTATTAGTTTCTAAGATTCTACTTAGTGATGCTGTGTATTTTATAGTCTTCCCCCCCTTTCTCTCCACAGCAACCCAACAGATGCACATTTTCAGGCACAGTTTACACTAATCTCTGTGCCAGTGCCTGGTTTGTAACTGGGACCTCAGAGATAATCTTTCTATAAGTCTGGAAAAGTTCTTGGTAAATGTAGTTGCTCCTTATCTGTCATTTCTGTGTCCACCTACAGAGCAGTGTATCTTCATAGG
This sequence comes from Galeopterus variegatus, assembly GCF_000696425.1. Taxonomy (NCBI): domain Eukaryota; kingdom Metazoa; phylum Chordata; class Mammalia; order Dermoptera; family Cynocephalidae; genus Galeopterus; species Galeopterus variegatus. The sequence continues at coordinate 33,582 of NW_007726813.1, forward strand.
TCTGGTATCTCTGCAAACATGACGATCTCATGGTGCAATTTTCTCTTCCAAATAACTTTTAAAAGAATACTCAGAGTGATTTTCATCTCTAAAAAATTTTATGTTTACCCTCCTTCACCCATAGAAGAATCCATTTATCCTTCTATTTTTTCCCCACCGTCTGTAACAAAGGAGTCCTGCCCAGCACACTTTTCTGTGTTTCCTTATCTTTGGTGCTTCAGTGACTTCACAACAGTAGGAAGAGTTGTATTTACCATGGTGCTGAATGGGGGCCATGGTGGCAATCATTCAGATGTGAACACATCACAGACTTGGATCCATAACCAGTATTAATCACATCACATGTACTAGTATTTTGTGTTGTGACTTCAAAATTAACCATTTCCAGGCAAGCTTGGGGAATGCTTATTCTTAGCACCTTTCTTGGAAAAGACTGGAACAAGAGACAGACTCTCCAGCCTATTTTGATGTCTCTTCCTCAAGTAGACCTTTCACACTGAGGGAGACACGCTGACCCTCTAGCTTGTTATTCTTAGCACCTTTCTTGGAAAAGACTGGAACAAGAGACAGACTCTCCAGCCTATTTAGATGTCTCTTCCTCAAGTAGACCTTTCACACTGAGGGAGACACGCTGACCCTCTAGCTTGTTGTCTTTTAATACTTCTTTTTATTGAGGTGAAATTCACATAATATAAAATTAGCCGTTAAAAATTATTATTATTTTTATTATTACTATTATTTTTGGTGGCTGGGCAGTATGGGGATCTGAACCCTTGAAAAATAACTATCTTAAAGTGTACAATTCAGTGGCATTTAGTGCATACACAATGTTGTACAACAACCACCTCTAGTTAGCTCCAAAACATTTTCATCATCTCCCAGAAAAATCCATACCCAACAAGCATTAACCACTCATTTCCCTATTCTTCCACCCCCAGCTCTTGGCATTCACTAATCTGGTTACTGTCTCTATGGATTTTCCAATTCTACATCTTTCATATAAATGAACTCATACAATATGTGACCTTTTGCTCTCACTTAGTATAATATTTTGAAGTTTATCCCCATTGTAGCATATATCAATACTTCATTCCTTTTCATGGCTGAATACTATTCCATTGTATATATGTTCCATGTTTTTGTTTATTCATTCATCTGCTGATGGACATTTGGGTTGTTTCCACCTTTTGACTATTGTGAATAGTGCTGCTATGAATATTTGTGCACAAGTATTTGTTTTAGTACCGGTTTTTAATTCTTTTGGGGATCTACCTACGAGTTGAATTGTTGGATCATATTCTATGTTTTACTTTTTTGAGGAAACTAGCTATTTTCTAAATGTAGAAAATGATGTTCAGCATTGAACTCCTTAGCAAGGACAAATTCTGGTTAGCACTAAACACTTTGCCAGTCATGTTGCATTCTACCCATGTCCTGAGCTTGTTTTTAAAAATGCAATCAATTAAAAAATCAAGAAGCATCACCAAAGAGCCAGGTAGCAGCAGTAGCAGAAAGAGTAAAAACACTTCATTCCTTACAAAATGTGTTAGCACACTCAAATCAGCAGGCTGTCATTTCAGGAAAGAGGTTTTAGTGAGAGCCTAGTAGGGGTTATATTCTAGGAAAGCTATCTATAACATTTTTATAAAAATAATTTTATTGTTAGCACATATTCTGAACACTGTATTATAAACAGTACTCATTCACCAAACTCAAATATTACTGAACCTGATAAATGAATCTGGGTATGAATAAATTTAAGAAGTTTAGGCTGAGAGAGAAATTATGTTTTATTTTAGAAAGTAAAATCGCAAAATCCTTCCTAGTAAGGGTTTGAAGAAATTCTGGGTTTCCTATTTCTGTCATGAGATCAGAGAAGATCTGAAATAGAACATCTAAAAGTGTGTTCTTTGGATCACCAAGGGTATTTGTATATTGCTAGCTTTAGGTAAAGAAAGGGTTCCATGCTATTTGGGAAATACTTGAAGTAAACAGAATTAAGGAGATTTACTACAGATCATCACAAACCTTTAATATTTAAACATACTAAATAGCCTAATACTCAGTAATATTTATCACTCCACTTGCTTGTTTTATATCTAACCCTCTTCCCAGTCTTAAAATTGATATGCTATTTGGGAAATACTTGAAGTAAACAGAATTAGGGAGATTTACTACAGATCATCACAAACCTTTAATATTTAAATATACTAAATAGCCTAGTACTCAGTGATATTTATCACTCCACTTGCTTGTTTTATATCTAACCCTCTTCCCAGTCTTAAAATTGATATTTCATGGTATTCTTCATTTGAGAAATGAAGTTCTAATTCATCTCTATTTCTAAATTGGTACACTAAGGCCCAGAAAGAAATGAAAAACCAACCAACCAACCAAAAAATCCAACGGTTATTTGCAGCTTTTTGCAGGTGCTCAAGACCAATTTGCTGGGTGAATGAAGGAAGAAAGGAAGGAAGGAAGGAAAGAAAGAAAGAAAGAAGGAAGGCATACCTATGGTATAAAAATTAAAGGTGACAGATTAAGTATTTTATGGGATTTTTTCAAGGCCTGAAAAGAGAAAGACAATTGATTTATCTGAATTCTTGCATAGCTACCAACAATTCTTAAGTCAATGAAGCAATCCTAGATATAGGGACTGGCAGAGGTAAAAGGAAACAAAAGAAAACTGTTACTCATTTTTGTGTCTTATAGATTTGCTTCTATCACATCATAGTATGTAGAGATTTCTTGTTTTTAAGTTTGGAGTACTGTTGCTTTTTTCTTTTTTTAACCCTCAAATAAAAGATGATTATCCTTAACGCAATTTATTTTCCCATTTGAATTTACATCAGACCCTTTAAGGCACAGCAAATATAAGAATACCTATCAGCATATTTACCCACATTTCTTTATATGTGTAATATCCATAGGTACAGTATTTTCTTCTTATTTAGCGCTCTTCATCAAATGATATAAGAGCTCTTCAGGGATATTAATTAAGCTTTAGAGCAACCCCTGTGACATGTCTGCCGGCCTACATATATCTGTTGGACACTCAGAAATTAATGCTTTGCAGAAGTGTGCCATTTAAGTGTGTTTGTAGGCCAGCCACATACCCACTGACAATGCACGGAACAGATCCATACATTTCAGTCATCAAAAAATGCCATTAAAAAAGGCAACCATCATTTAGCACCAGCACATAAATATTGCCATGGAACTTAATATACTCTCAAGCAGATCCTGCAGCATCCCCATCACAAAACATGTCCCAGGGAAGCAGACTGTGAAAGCCTGGCTTCTTTGAAAGGTTCCTGGTTTCTTAAATGCTGGGTTTCCTAGAGCCCCGGGCGAGACTTTTTAAAAATGCAAGTGTCAAGGAAAACTGTCATGCATGTTTGCCTTAAGTACCCCAAAAGCTTGTCACTGCCATCTTGGAAGTCTTGACGAAGATGCAGTTGGACATGCTGAGGCATGGTAAATTGAAAACTGCCTGACAGGGAGGTTGGATGTTAGACTAAAAGGCAGGTGCCCGCCTTCAGGCATTTTCTTTGCAAAGTGGCAGAATTAAACAAAACCTAAAGGCAAGTCTGGGTGGAGGGAGAGGCTGCCTTTGCAGACATCTCAGAGGCTTCCATTTGAACTGGGGTCCTTTCTGGCTCTTAGGTTTTGCTTGACAAGAGGTTAAGTGGTTATGTGAAAGACAAAGCAATGTTTGTATTTCCATAGAGGGAATGAAGAAGAGGGGAAGAGAGGTGATGGGGAAGGGAGGAGTGTGGGAGAGGAGGCAGCTCAGAGTCAGGGTCAGACCGGGACAGCACCTGCTGATTCTGGGAGGCTGGATAGGGTGGTGGTTAATGGATAAACTGTTGGGCAGCATGTGGGGTTCAGAGCCTGATTGTCCTACCTGTAACCTGTGCAGTCTTCGGTACATGACTTGATATTGCTGAATCTTAATTTTCTCATATGGAAATAGTGAAAGTGACTGAAAGTATTTCTTAGAAATAGTATGCGGATTAAATGAAGGGCTTAGCACATTCTTGACACCAAACAGACTCTCAGTAAATGCTGGCTCTTACTGTCATGGAGATAATCATAATGAATCCATACACTGCCTACTTTAAATATGTATATCTTTCCTTTTACTTCCCTTTCTTCCTTCTTCTCTTCTTTCTATCTCCTTCCTTTCTTCCTTCCTTCTCTCCCTCCTTCCTCACCCAAATATGAAATCCTTTGGTTAACTGCATTGTACCTTTAGCTTCTCCTTTTTAAGTGTGTCAACCAAAGTATTTCCTTCTCCTCATGGCAAACCTGACCATAACATGCCTTTGCATAAATCCCCTAGCAGCCTCCTCATCCCACACAGAATAAGCCACAGGGTGCTTGACCAGGCGTCCCCGACATGGGCCACAAGACCTTTCCAGCATTCTCCTGAGTCCCAGTCCAGTTGATCCAGAATGTGCACACCCTTGCCTTTCTGGCTTTTTCTTATTTTTTTCCCTCTGCCTGGAATGCCCTTTTGATGGGGTAACTCTCACTGTTCCATCATGATGGGGCTCAGACACCGTTCCCTCCAGCCTGGCTTCCACATTCCCATACAGTCCCTGAATGTAAGGCCATCTCACAGCATTCTATATTAACATGAATGATCTGCTTCACTGCCTTTCTCCCACTAGACTGTAATTCCCAGAGAACAAGGGCCAAGTCTTTTTCACTCTTTACCCTCAGTGCCTTGCATAGTGCTCCTCACTTACAGGACCTCCATAAATGTTGGCTGAATTAAGCTGACGTCCTACAAACACAGCGGTATTGGAATTGCCAGTGGGAGGTGGGAAATACAAAAATCCTTATTTAGCATAAAATCAGAGTTTCAGATAAAGTAACTATATAAAAGTTTGGCCTGAGGGCCTTATTGACAGAACCCTCACATACTTTCTTCACAAAAGAGGCTGTCTCCTGCGCCGGATTTTCCAGCTCTTGATCATAATGCTCTCCCGTAATCGTTAGAACAATCATACTGCTGCACTAGGCATTTCTCTTGGGGATTCAGGAACTCGACTAAGTTGTCTTAGACATTCTTATAATATCCCCGTTAGGGAGATACAGGCAACGTAGACGGGGAGAAGAGGCAAATTTAAACATTGCCAAATTATAAATGGGAAAGCGGAAGGCAGCAAAGGTTAGGTGTTTTGAATCATGTCGGCTGCACTGCAGCGTAGTTTGGGAATAAAGAGAAAGCTGCCTACAGCTGGAACCAAGGGGAGTGAGTCAGATTTTCCCCACAGCTATGCCTCTTTCTCAGGGCGTCCGCATTTCTAGGGTATTTGAGTACTGTATTATTTACAACATTATTCCTTGAAAAAGAAAATTTTCTCACATCAGTATCTAAAATCCAACATCATAAACTCTGGGGCTCTTATTTTAAACCCATAAAAGAAAGTCAGGCTACGAAAGACGGAGGAATAAAGAGAGATCATAACAATTTGAATTGAGATAGACACATTGTGGCACAATCTATCAAAATTCAAAATGCAAATTATACATACCCTTTGATCTAGCAATTTCACTTCCAGGAATTTAACTTGAATCTAATCACATAATTATGCAAAGAAAGATATATATATATACATATATTCATTTACAGAAAACTCTTCATTAGTTTTCTTTGTAATAGCAAAAAATCTAAAAGCAATCTAAATGTCCATCAAGAAGAGACTGGTTAAATAAATTACAGCATTATGGAATATTACACAAACTTTAAAAATGAATGAGGCAGGTCTACATGAAATTACCTGAAAAGATTTCTGCAATATCTTATTAAGTTTAAAAAGGAAGTTGCCAAATGGTATGTATATGATTCCATTTATATTACATTTGAAATATATATGCTCAGACATTCACAAACATTTTTGGAAGCCTAAAATAATAAACCTCCAAGCAAAATTTTCTTTAAAATAGAAATTGAGAAGCCCGGAATACTTTATATCTTTCTAATTGTTGAATGTTTTTACCAAGAGAATGTATACATTTTGTAATGAAATAACCCAAAAGACCAAATCTGTTGCAATGTATGCTCTAATTCTTTATCTTAACTTCTTGACCTTTCTTTTGCAGAAGAAAATGGAGATGAAGATTGTGTGGATAAAAAGGCACCTAAGTGCCCTAATCACGCAGGAAACAGGGAAGGGCGCTGGGGAAAGCCTGAGCTGGCCCCACCCAGACATTCAGAGCAGGAGGCCTTGAGGAGTCAGGGAACTTCTGGGTCTCAATCTCTTCATCCGTAAAGTAGACACTGAGCTACACTAGCTGATCTTGACATGGGTTCCATTTTGAAAACTCTGCCTCCCTGCTGCCAAGTGCTGCCCCCTTCTCTTACATGATTAGGGCTCACTCTCTTCATCCGTAAAGTAGACACTGAGCTACACTAGCTGATCTTGACATGGGTTCCAGTTTGAAAACTCTGCCTCCCTGCTGCCAAGTGCTGCCCCCTTCTCTTACATGATTAGGGCTCAGTTTTAGCCAACTCAAATCCTGTTGACCTTGATTCCTTCCTTCTCCTGCTCTGTCTACTGACGTGGGAGTCGGAATCAAGGGTCACCCTCCAAGAAGAGGGCATCTACTTATTTCCATATCTTCATCATAAGACCTTTTCTCTTTTGCTCTCTCTCTCTCTTTCTCTCTCTCCCTCCCTTCCTCTCTCTCTCTCTCTCTCACTGACTCAAACAGCCCTTTGGCTTTAGCTCTGTGAAGAATGCTACGTGTCTCCCTTTTCCACAAACTGAATGGTATTTTGAATTTGAAGGTGCACATCACAGGCAGGACACGAGGAGGTCCCCATCTTAAGACTGCTTTCATATTTCCAAAGACAAGGCAAACAATGGTGAAAACTCAGAAAATAAAGTATGCCCAGACACATACTGAATACGTTCTTCCTTCCTTGCTCCCACACCCACCCCAAAGCCAGCACACACCATTATATTGAAATCTGAGGTGGGTTTAAATTTGTGCTACCTTTTCCTATATGACAGAGCCTTACTACCCCTAGTAATATCAAATTAACTCACAGGAGCATAAACAGCAATGGGCATTGTCATTAACATCAGGACACGTTGCATTTTAGGACAAAAGTTTTTATTTGATTAAACACAGAACTATTTTGACGTTGCCTATATTCACTATGGAGCTGACTGATCCCTGCAAAATGTTCCACCTGAGATTTTTACAACAGGGAGGATAAAATGCATTGCTGAGAATATTAGGAGCTTGAAGCATGGAGTTAAAATGTTTCCCATTCATGATTTTATTCAAAAGCAAAACCAAAAATTCTTCAAAGTAATTCAGCTTTATAAAGGTAAAACGGCTTCTTCAGCTGTTTCTAGGAGATGGGAAATGTATCGAGATGTTTTGTGTTAACTTTCTCATCATGAGCCCTCGTAAAGAGCACTGGTTAGTAAGACAATAAATGAGCATGTTTTAATTAGAAAATGTGGAATCCAAGCACTTTTTCAGGAAAGAAGATGATATCTCAAAAGAGACATCAGGGGACTAATAAAAGTTAAAACGCATTAAGTGGCCACAGTGAGCTCAAAGGTAAAGTCGTGGGATGTTTGAGAAGTGAACCAGAGAAGGTGATGAATCACAGGAGGTGGGAATTCACTGTAAACCCTCTTCTGTGCCCAGGCAAGTGAGATCGCCCGATGCCCTGAAATTCCCCCACCCCACACCCTGGCCAGGACTGTGTCTGCCCAGAGGAAAAAAATCATTATAATCAGGCCATAAGAGAAGACAGCTGGGTTGTGGCAAAACTAGCATTGAATTTGACCTGGGTTGGTCTGTGGTTTTGCCTGCCAGGCCTCCACTTTATGGTCTCCTAATAGCACAATGTCTGGTTATGGCCACACCCCTTCCTCACCACTAATTAGGCTCTGTGTGGGCACGTGATCCAGCTTAGCCAATCAACGTGGTCTGTTCTCCAGGCCTCAGGACTGGGTCAGTTGTGGGCACATGGTCCTAGCTGGGTTCCATGAAACTCAATCAAAGGAGTGTTGTTGAAGTATCAGGGACAAGAGCTTCTCCTTCTGTTAGGTTTCTAAGCTTTGAAAAATAGCCTGTCATTCCTATAAGGATCTCACAAAAGGAGGCCTGCATAAGAACAGTGTTGGAAAACAGAAAAGCAAGGCTGAGATACAGACTTCTTATTTTTTATTTTTTAATTTTTTTTTATTTTTTCCTTTTTTCGTGTCCGGCAACGGATCGCAACCCTCAGTGTCGCGCCCGTACCGGACCAGGACCAGTCAAGAGGATCTGAGTTGATAGGAAATTAAAAAGCCACTAAGATTAAGCTTCCATTTAAAATTTTTTTCTTAGCACATACCAATCCAAGAAAAGCAAAATTTTTCACCTTCCCCTGAGTGCAGGATTTTAAACTCATTTGTTCATATAACTATTAAATGTAAGATTTTAAACATCAGATGATCAGTGTGCAGCACCTTTACAGGAGAACTAATTGTTGAGAAATGGACTCATGAATGCTTGCACCCAACTGAAGCTCTAACAAATTGAAAAATGATTTCAATCCAATTTAGCAAATAGAAAAGAACTGTTGTTTATTCTCTTTTAAAGTATAAGGCACACACAGTTAAAGCACGAATGACAGAAATTGGGGTTATTTGCTGACTCCTAAACTGTTATTCTGAGCAAAAAATGATTCTTTAAGGGACGTTTAAAAACATGATTTTGAGAGTGACCCTTTGTGTTTAGCACTATTATGACCTCTAAAAATGAAAATTTGCAAACAAGACTTGCAAAATAGCCCCCAGTTGGTGGGTTTTAGGCGCAAGAAATCTATCTGAGAAAAGTTTCTTGAATACTCCCACATAATCTAAAAGATGCAGCTCCCATTGAGCAAAATGGCTGAGTACATTGTGACGGATTGCAATTCTGGGGACACATGATCCCAACTCACAAAAGCACGCAAAGCTGATAAATCAAAGGAACCTTAAAAAATGTTGCAGAGCCCACTTCTCCTGCCTGGGAGAAACACGACTGCCTTCTCTGGCTTCTGTGAAAAGAAAAGGATCATTGGGGAGCTAGAATTAGGAAAGGACTTGAGCTTCATCAAGTTTCTCCCTGTCTGAGCCACATCAAATATCTTCTGGGAAGACTTCAGGAAATGCCCCAAGGGAACGACAGTAGATATTAGCTGAACGGGTGAAAGCACACAGACAAGATGGAAACATTTGGCTTTTTTCAACTGTGAACTTAACCCAAAGTCTTGCACATTTACACAGACTCGGGGCAGAGTCTTGCTCTTACAATGCATGACCACGAGGTGGCCTCAGTCCATAATTGGGTCCCCAAGGTCCAGGCTGCTGAGAGATGAATTTTTTAAACAGTTCTTTCTACCTAGAGGCTTCGCTGTGGTACCCTGTGAGTAAGAAGTTCAAGTCCCCAAAGCTTTAATAAACATAACAGGTTTTTAATTTTACAGAAGGGGACAAATTTAAAAAGGACAGCTTCTCCTTGGATGCCTCCTCCTTCAAGGATGCTTGCAAGTTCTCAAACCAGGCCAAGAGTAGGCTGGAGTGGTCTCGAATAAGATGTAATGCTTGCTTCTTTCTTAATGTACCTTGTAATTTGCACACGCGCCACAACACTTTATTTATTTTCTTATTAATGGGCTTGAGTGTGTTTAACACCACAGCCATAAATTGCAGAGCAGTGGATCAGACTAGGCTCTCTTTATTTTTCTGCCAATTGTCAGAAAGTGATGTGGGGTATGAGTGCTCCTCCTAAACGGCTTTTTCTCTACTCCCCTCCCCCCTTTGTCTCCATCCAACAACCAACCCCCTTGTTTCCATCTGCCAAGAAAAAATAAAAATAAAAAAGACACAGCCTGGTTTCTCATTGGTGAGCTTGTCTATTGAGCAGCTCAGTTATTGAGATTAATAAGCTGCCAGTTTCCAAGGAAGACTAAGAAAACTGCAAAATTAAAGTGCACTGCAACGTGAAATGCTGCTGGTGGCCAGGTGGGATCACGGTGTCAAAAAGGCAAGGTAAAGCTATAAAATAAGGCTGAGCTTGAAAGGCTAACCTAAAGGTCTCATTAATTTCCATGTAGCCTCTGATGAGAATTTAGAGGGGGCATAATGTTTTGCAATATGGAGAAATCAAGCTGCTTATTGATTTAAAAAGTGCTTCAATGCATTTGGTTCACTCACTATGAATTCTAGTTTTAAACCTCACTTGAAAACATTAAAAAAAAAAAGCAAACAGGTTACTCTGGTTTAATATTCTCAAGATCAAGCTTGTCAGTGATTCTGTCACAAAATTAATCTGTAGGTAGAAAAATCAATCTGAGAACAAGTTTAGAACAGTCTTTGGACTCAGCATGGTGAAGATGTTTCAATGATCTCGTTGCTTCTCTGTAAAAACCTTATTTACTAAAGGTCCTGCATCTCGATTCCCAAATATGCACTACCAATAAAGCATCCAGATTAGACTAAGATTACTTTGTCCTGGAGACAAAAACTGTGTTTTCTGAAATTCTGATACCCAAATTAGATTCCTTAGATGCCTCTCATCAAGCCCAACATGCTCAGTACTTTTTTTCTTTTGGGTGGCTGGCTGCTAAAGGGATCTGAACCTTTGACCTTGGTGTTATAACAACACGCTATAGTCGCCCGAGCTAACCAGCTGGCATGCTCAATACTCTATCAGAGCCCTTGCCGCAGCTTTCTGCCAACAGGAGCAACAACAATATTCAAAGGATGACCAAATGGTCAGCCACGGTACCTGTAGCTGTTTGGCTTTTTCCTCTCAATCTGGTAAAGCCCTGTTTGGAAGAAAAAAATCCTACGAATCACAGAGGTTAAAAAAAGTAGCCGTGCTTCTCATTTCTTCAGTGTTGATTTGCGCTCACATTTTATAATATGCAGGGCATTAAGCCTCTCCCTGTAAATCAGCTCACACATATCCTGTGCTGCTACGGAGCAGCAAGGCGTCAGATTTACCATCCTGGGTTGCCACTAATCCTGCAGAGCTGCAGAGAAGGGTCCCTTACATCTCTCCTGGCTTATAATTTTGACAGTGACTAATCTATGTCCAGTAATAGGCTGGAGTTCATCCCATAGATCATTTCTCTCCATATGTCACTTATAATGTATTGACTTCACCATTTCCCTGGCCTAGGCAAATTAATTCGTTGTTTGTCATCAGGATAAGCGTAATTTTTTTTTTCTTTCTCCTAGACCCAAAGGTACAATCATGTGGTGGTTAAGAGCATGAGATTTGGAGTCGGGTAGACACAGGTTTAAATCCTATCTTTGTCACTTACTAATTAGGTGATGTGTAAGTAACTTAATCTCCTTGAGCCTTAGTTTTCCTTTATTTTAAGTAGGGATAGTAATTTATACATAACAGATGGGTTTAAGGGATTAAATGGGATCATATATGTAAAGCTAAGTGCTAAGCAAAGAGTATTTGATAAATGAAAGTTGTTACTACAGACCTACATAGTCATGTGGTATAAATTTTTAAAATTTCTGGAGAAATATTTTTTCAAAAGGAAAATCAATTTCTGAGAGCTTGGGATACACTAAATATGCAATTATTTGTAAATGGATGATTTTTTGTGTTATATAAATTATTTTAGAATCAAAATAAATCTGGCCAATAACTACGCTTAATATCCTCTTACATCATAGATTTAACATGTCCAAAATTGAAATTTTGTTTTCTGCTACAAAACCTGTTTCTTTAGTAAATTACATCACTATTCACCCAGACCCTTCCATCAAAAAAATTCATAAGGAATCCTAATTGTCATCTCTGCATCCCAGCAGTCACTGATTTCTACTGATTCTGCCTTCAAAATATACCTCACATCTATGACTATTCAGCACCACTGCCCTAATCAAAGCCGTACCACTTTTCATCTGAACTATGACAATGTTCTCCAAACTGCACCTGTAGTCTTGCTCCTCCTTCCAAACCCTGTCCCCCCAATCCATTTACCATACGGTGGCTACAGTTTCATCAAAAACAAAACAAAACAAAACCATATCTTATTTTACTCTTGTGCTTCAAAGGCTTCAGTGACTTTTAATTGTTCTTGGGGTAGAGTCCAAAATCTTTAATACAGCCCAAATCTTTGTACCATCCCACCTTTGCCTAACTTTCTAGGCACTTTAGTGTTTCTCCCCACAGTGGGTCATTGTTTTTGTCACCTAGAACACTCTTTAAGCCTGATTAACACCTGCTCATCCTTAGGGATCAGCTTAAAAGTCAATTTCTCATGGGTCTGGCTTCTTTATGCCTCTCCTGACATTTTCTACACTTGTCATCGTAGGGCATTTGTATAATCTTTTGTTCATGTCTGTCTACATCCAGCCTAGAATCTCTGTAAGGGCAAGAATTTTGTTTTTCTTCTTTTCTGAGTCATCAGTGCCTGGCACGTGGCAGGTTCTCATGGATTATTTCCAGAACAAATAATGGATGATCATTTTTAAAGCACCTTGCGAACTTGTTTTCAGCTTGAAGATCTTGGTGATTAAAATTAGGGCTTCCAGTATTTCAGGGCAAAAGTAAACTCAGAGGGAAGTTTTGTCCTGCTCAGGAATTCTCTTTGGTGACCTGCTGCCCAGATAGATTCAGAGAGACAAGTCTGCTTCAGAAAAAACAAAGGCTGGAAAGTTAGGTTCTATCACTGAGCTACTTTCTACCATTTTAGGCAAGAGAAGCTGACTTCACAAACTCCCAGAGAAGCAGCCAACCAGGAAGATTTCTGACCTTGTCGCTCTCAGCAGAGGAAGGAGTAGATAGGTGATATACACCAAAATTTGCAAGTGGACTTTGTTCTAAGACCTTTAGTGAATAGGCTTGGAGGAAGAGGGTGGGCAGAGTGATTTTGTTACAGGCTACTTTAGAAAAGACAGTGCAGACTGCTTGCAATTAGTTCCTTTGCCTTACGTTTGTTTGTTTTGGATTACGTTATGGTTTATACATGAACTGACTGCTCTTGGTAGAGAAATGTATATGCATTTTTCTATTACAGGATTAATTTTGATACAGAACTTCCCTTATGTGTTTTTTTTTTTCTTTTTTTATCTTAAGTTAAATTCCAAATTTGTACAGTCCTATTTTCTGGCTAAGACTCTTTAATCAGCACCGCCAATTCTTTTTTTGTTTTTTTCCTTTTTGTCTTTTTTCGTGTCCGGCAACGGATCGCAACCCTCAGTGTCGTGCCCGCACCGGACCGGGACCGGCAACGGGATCGCAACCCTCGGTGCCGCGCCCGCACCTCGCTCAGCCAGTGAGCGGCCGGTCTGTATGTGGGATCCGAACCCTCGGCGGGAGCGCCGCGCTCCCAAGCGCCGCACTGTAGCAGTGCGCCACCGGGCCAGCCCAGCACCGCCAATTCTACTTGTCATAGAAAAAAAATGGAAAAAGCATAGGTCAGAGAAGATCTAAAATGCCTCATTAAGACTGATGGGGACATCAAAAGAGCAATGCATAGAGGCAAGGGCCCATTCCCCACTAGTCTAAAGAAATACATTAGACTTGGCTTAGAGTTTCTGGGGGTGGCAGAACGTCTGCTCATTACCTCCCAGAATTACAAACTTCTTCCATCACACCCAGAAGTCTGCATTAATGTGATGGTGAAGCTACCACCATTAAGGGATGATGAAGCTGTTTGTAAATTTCCACTGCATTTTCAAAATTGGTGGCTACATCATGGTCAACCTTCAGAATGTCTTGCCTTTAATGGCTCTTTTCCTGGATGTGATTAACCAATTCTTATCTGATATGAAAGACTGGAATGGGAATCATAGTATGGCATCATGCCCCTAAAAAGAAGAACCCTATATCTACGATCTCTCTTGTGGGTGACAAAATGACACTCTTAAGCTCATAATATATATATATTTTTTGATCGGTAAGGGGATCACAACCCTTGGCTCAGTGTCTTCCACACCACGCTCAGCCAGTGAGTGCACCAGCCATCCCTGTATAGGATCCAAACCCGCGGCCTCGGGGCTACTAGCACCGCACTCTCCTGAGTGAGCCATGGGGCTGGCCCAAAGCTTATAATATTTTTTAGCATTTGAATGAGTGAATTTGTTCAGTTCTCAGTTGCCACAACTATATGAAAAACCAGTGGGGAATGGAAGCAAACAACGTGCTTATCTTTGACTTTTCTCTGCTTATCTGCTAGGTGAACTCCTGCTCATTCCTCAAAACCCAGCTCAAGCAGCCCTTCAGCTGTGAAACTTTCCTTGACCTTTTTGGGAGAGCTAATCACTTCTTCCAGTGTACAATCACTGTGACTTTCACACTTCCATTGCTGTATTTACTGCATTATCTTTTTGTTTATGTGCCTACAATCCCCTTTATACTGTATGAGCTTCAAAGGGAAGATAGATGTTTTCATCGTTATCTCCCCAGTATTTAATATAGCGCTTGGCATGCACAAGGGCCTCAGTTAACACTCACCAGTAAGAGGCTGAATTAAAAATATTTAAAAGAGAATAATAAATTTCAACAATTCTATGGACTACTGCTAAAGTTTTTATATGTGAGATTAGTTGCACATTAAATATTTGCTGACTTGTGTACATTTGCTTGATTTCTGGTAATAGCTCCATCCCAGGAGACTTACATTCTCTAATTCTTGGTTCTTGAATGTACTGATCAAAAATATCCAGGTATTATTCTCACTTGTTTTTTCCTTCTGATAAACTTCAAGGTTTTGGCAATCCTGTCTATTCACCAAATATCACGTTGACCTTTCCTCTTCCAAAAGCATCATTGAGAAGTCCTAATCTTTGGGAAAATGCCAGATATTCAAATGATCTGCAGAAGGATTCTACAGATCAGAAAGTAAATTCTGAGAGAGTTTACTTCAGAAAAGCAGGAAAGTGATCTGCCTTGTTTTGCTGGTCCTCTCTACTAGGTGTTTGTCAACAGGATGCATTTTTACAAATGGTGTTCAAAATAAATCTCCTGGAAAACCAATTAATGAAATCGGGAACTGAGAGATATGTTTTATGTGTTGTATGTGTTCTTATCACCGAGGGGAGACTCCTTGCAAAAAACAGTCTGATGGATCTAGCCCTGTAAATGTAACAATTAGGGCAATAAACGTAGGTTTGTGGTTGGTCACTTAACAGACATTTAATCACATTATTTTGTGTGTAAGAACCGCCAGTGTTCCACCCAATGCAGCTCATGGCTTACTCTCTACCTGAAACCCCAAACTGCTTGCAGTTTACTTTGTCCCTCTACACCTAGATTCTGCATCTTTAAAATGGCAATAGTAACAGTCCCTTCCTACCTGACCGAATTGCTTTCAGGCTCGAATGAGATAACACATGGACAGTTAATATCTGGCACATACAAAGAGCACAGTTAAACTGACTGTTAATGGGCATGACGGTCCTCTTCTTTCCTCCTCCTTCTTTTTGATCTGGCTCATTCTAGGTAGCCTTTCTAGCCAGAAACTAGTTCACAAATAATAGTCTGTTAATGTTAAAATAGGCTGACTAGTGCCCCAAAAAACTCTATGGCAGTTCATAAATATGGGGAGGAAAAAAACAGAAAATCTTATCCAGACTTTAAGACCACCAGCAACTATGACATTATCTTGAGTCAGAAGCTGACCAGGCAGCATCTAGAAAAGCTGTTTATTAGTGGATTACTATGTCAGTGCAGATGTTTAAATAGATCTACTTTATAAAATATAAGTATGTCAAAAAGCTTATGGAAAAATAGAATTAAAAGATAATACAATTTTTTCCACGAACTTTTTGAAATACCTTTGTGTATACATATAGTTTTATTGACTTTACAGATTTTAAACTCTAGAAAGTAAGTTGTAGGCATGGTTAAAAATACCCTGTAATTGTCAGAAATATATTAATTAAAATTTAGAGGGATTACAGTGACAAGGGTGTACAATATATTAATGCTCGAGATCTTATTAAAAAAAAAACAAAAAAATATTACAGATAACTCCAAATGCTATGGCTTTCAAAATTGCTTCCAGCTGTGTGCAGAAAATTCAGTAGCCATTACCAAAAAGATTACAGATTATTTCTATCTCTCCTCAAACCTAAGTTATTAAAGGTTACAAACAATTTGAGAACTTTTCTGATGGGTCAATATGAATTATCCCCTCTCTCTGTTTAGTCTCCATGGTTCCACAGGACAAGGAAACCATAGCAATTGAAGCATACAAACCGTGAAAGTGTCTGGGGATGGAGCAACAAGGCTGTTTCAATATCTGGCCAACCCTCTCCCAGCCTTTATTGTCAATTACATCCCAACCTGCCACGCTATGACCAATGGGTCTTTCTACAGGTCATTAAGGCACACATGGTTTTAGAAGATCAGAAGAAAAGGCAAAAAAAAAAAAGGACAGAAGCAAAGGCAAAACAGAACAAAGCCAGTCCTGCAGATCATTTTCAAACTCTTCCTCCCAACATAAGCACTACCCCTTTTCTGTTGTTTGTTTTTATACATTATTGCTTGCCCCACAGGCATCAAGCTGTTAGTATGTACAGGAGGGATTAAGGTGAGACTGCATGTTGGATGAAATATAAATTAAAATTATACTTCTGTCAGTCTGGAATCAGGGATTGTTTCTCAACGTCTCCCCAAACACTTAATTTCAAAGGAGTCTTCATTTATTACTTCAAGAAAGACCAAATGCATAATTTATTAGCAGCTTTCAGTCAATATACCCTTATAAGCATGTTTCCCATGAGCCTTTGAGTGAAAATATGTTATGCTAATTCTATTAGTTAGGTACACAAGAGCTGTCTAAGAGAGTAAACAAGCATTAAAAGGGGACACATTTGAACAAAGAAATACCTATCAACCCACTTGTCTCAGTATTTACGTCAAGAATGTCTCTCCCACTACAACTCTGAGACATCCCGTGTCTCTGTGTGGGTGACTCAAGGGTAGAGTGGTGGGCAGAGTGTGACTGTGTAGGAATTGGGGATAGCAACTTACCGGGTCTCCAGTGGCACGTTGCTGTTTAGCACCCAGCTGTCCTGAAGCTGAACGGACTCTGGCGTGGTGGCCAGGTCATTGGGGGCAGGAGCCGGGGCGTGGATCTGACTCCGCCGATTGGTCAGCGAGTTCCTGTTGAGCGAGTTGGCAGATGAGTGGTGGTGGGACAGTGTGTGGTTGTGAGGGGGTGGCAGAGGGGGCCTCAGTGTCGACTGGCTGTGGTGGTTTGGAGGGCCTGAAAGGAGAGAAAGGAGAAACAGCCATCAGTGTCTGCAGATTCCAGTCTCAAGCATTCTGCAAACCTTTGGAGGAGAGTTTGCCATGAAAGTCTCTACAGTGACAATTGCTGAAAGCCACATACTAGAGAGACAGCTTAGACAGCAGAAAGCATCCCAGAGTTAGTTACCAGTAAATAATATGCTTTAATTTGCATTTATTTATATGCATCAAATGACGTACAGTAAGAAACTAGGTTAGCAAAACCAGGTTGATGAGGGCTGACCAGTGGAACTGTTTGACACATGTTAATAGAGCAATGAAAGTAACGTGACGTTCAAGGCTGATCACTGTTGTAACAAGTCCCCACTCCATTTCCTGGTGAACAAGTATACAGCACATGTTCTTTAAAAAATATTTAATCTTTCTACAGGTAATAAGCAAGAATATGGTGCTCTCTAAGTCAGGGAGTAGCAAATATAAATTCCCGTAGGTGCCGGGCAGGAAAGTGAAGTAAGACGGTTGTGGACTGAGTTGAACGGTAGAGGATGGGGGAGCAGCCCTCACTCAGCTCCAGGCTAGCGCTGCCGTGTGGGAATGAGGGAGGGCTCAAGGCAGCTACATCTGCCAGCTTTTCTAGAAAAGCTGAAGATCTGCACTTTTAGATAAAAGTTCCTGGTTTTTAAAAAATGGTGAAAACTCAAAATAAAATATGTGTGTGTATATATATATATAAATATACACACAATTTTTTTGTTAAAATGAGAGTCAACAACAGACACCTGTGAGTCTGCTCAGATCATCAGGCCGATAACATCTCTCCTGTGAGAGATGAACACTGAGGGCTCCGTCTCCGGAGAAGGTCAAGGCAGATATTTTCAAACATTGACCCTTAGCCCAAATCACATTGTATTTTTTAATAACACAATCCTCTATCCTTTCAGGAAAAATGAATGAGGAAGAACTCTCCCTTTGTAAATATCCCTTTGTAAATATCACTATATGTGACAACTCCACACAAGGTTTTCTTAGCTACTGATTCTCAATCTACAAAATGAAGTATTTTAAGCATAATGAAAATGAAAGTAGTTGACTATGCGATGTAAGCCTATGATTTTGTTTTAATGGATGCTGAAACATGACTCTCCATTTGTGTCCTTTGAGAAAGTTTATTTTTTGAAGCCTCTAGTCAGAGTTGGCAGCTCACCAGGTGACTGCTGAGGTTTGTCATTTTGGCCCCTGCCAACTTTTAAAATCCTCAGCCCCTGCTGTCCTGGCTTTAAGAAGTTGGCTGAAGTCATTTAAACAAGCAATTTGACACAAATTTCAACTACTTCTCTCCTTATGTGGCCAGGCTACATCTCCAAAAGGTGTAATCTACATTCTAGGGTTCCCAGGAAGCCTGCAGAAACATTCTAAGGGAAAGACAACATGTCAAGAAGATACTAGGTTTGGACATCATGACCAACAAAAACAAGAAGGAAAAATATGGAGGAAACTGGTTCCTTGAAGTTTGCATCTTTGTGCTAAAATTACTTGCAGGATTTTTTTTTTTTTTAACTCAGAAATAGACAACTAAAACTAAAACCCAGTGGGAAATACCACTGTACAGCTGTATAGATTTTAAATTTTGTCCTCCAAATGAAACTGTAATTCATAGTTTACATTATGCATCAGTGACATTTTTAATATATCTTTGGGGAGTTTCCTAGCTGTAGAAGGCTATTATATTTTCTGGCATTGTTGTCTGTCCAGTAATGTGTTATCATATAGTTATTTAGCATTTTTCTAACTCATATTAGCAGAAAGTGGTGGAAGAGGAGGCTGAAATGATGTAATGATGATCCTTCAGAGATGCTGTCCAAGCCCCTCACACATGGTTAATGAATTCTCTTACCTTTCCTTCCCTTCTCTCAACTCCCATCCAAGTGGGGTTATTATTCCCCATTAGTTAGGTAATTAGGAGACTTGCCTTGGGAAGACGAAGTGAGTCATTGTCCAAGTGAGAACCCACCCACCGCAGCCCCAAGCCCTAACTTTCCATCTCCCTCTGCCCCTGCCCTCTACCCTCAGTTCTCCAGACCACACACTCTCCAAAGCACAAAGAAGCCTTGTGAGGGATTTAATTCACTAAATGAGATACCAGAGGCTTCTGCTTCCTGTCTATTCACCCTGAGCTAATTTTCTTGCCTACTCCAACTTGTGTGGCCCTTCCTTGTCCATCTGTGTTATGTGTGGGCAGAATTCCTGTGGTTGCCTGTGTGCTGACAATATCCTGGTCGGGTGCCCAGGGGGAATGGAAACACAGACTTGGCTGCTATGTAGTATGTTCCAAATCAAATGAATGGTGAGTTTCTAGTTAATTGCAACAGAGGTCAAGTTCTCTTTCCATTTCTCCTAAAGAGAAAGCCTAGAGCTTCCTGGGGGAAATGGTGAAAGAAGAGTAAAAGAATGATGAAAGAATACTTAATTCTCTACTCACCCTGCCCTACTATAAAAACAACACACCATTTCCCTGCAAATAAATCAAATTATTGATAGCAACAAAAACAAAAACTATAAAGCATTCTCAGTGTTGGAAGACGTTCTTGTTACTGTTGCATATTTCCACTGCAACACTGATTATATTTGCTCATGTATCTATCCAACAGTCCTAGTTTTCAAGGAGGTTCAGGAGATAGAAGGAAAAGACAATTACAATGCACAGTGGTAAATGCTCCCATTGAGGTATATACAGAGTAGTATGGGAACATCTAGGAGGAACATTTAGCTAGAGGTTAGGAAACAAAAATTTAAAGTACCGGGTTTGAGGTTTGAGCCTGCGACTCTCTAGTTGTGTGAACCGGGGCATGCTACCTCATCTCTTTAATTCTCAGCCCACTCATCTGCCAAATGGTGAAAACAGCAGTAACTACCTGCTAGGGTTGCTGTGAAAGTTAGAGAGGAAGGATGAATGTAAACTGCTAAACATGCTACCTGATGTCTGGCAAGTTCCCCAAACCATGTGTATAGAACATCGTTCAGTTCTTTCAGGGATAAAAGGATGAGGAAGACAAAATAGTAGCTCTCCAGGAGCCCCTGTTTGAGCAGGGGAAGTAAATCCAGACTTCATCTATCTAGGGCAGAAGTCACAGACTGGCAGCCCTCAAGCTGAATATCATCAAAATCCAAAGTCAAGATTTTGGATAGTGTTCCAGACTTCTGACTTCTTTTGAAAACAAAACGAAAACCAAGATATTGAGTCTGTATCCCCTCACGACAATTGGATAGAGCCGAATGCTCTTGGGTGGTTTATCGGGTTTGCCATCAATCCTATCGATCCTGTTCTTAACCTAGCTGGATGTATTCATTTATGTAACTGACTCCTTGTGTTATCATGTTTTTGACTCCTCGTTGAACCCAGGGTATCCTGGTATTCAGTGTGGGTAATGTACCTCAAAAATGACAGCACCTCTGCTACAGCTAATGATCTTAAGCCCTTTGGGTATTTCTCAGTTTTCATTACAGTCATCCAACACACTTGCTGGGTGGGAAGGTGTTCCATTTAAAAAATGCATTCAATGGCTGACAACATGCCTTACTGTGTTTCATGAAGCCAAAATAAATGAAAAGACCTTCTCCAAAGCAACTGATGTCTTCAATATATGGCAAAACAGAATTGAATAACTCAGCTTGACGAAGAGACCCTAGTGTCTATGCTAAGTTCCACACATCTATTGGGTTTAATTAATGTGCATATTATTAATGGCTCTTCTATTACATAAACATAAACTCACATAATAATGCAATTTAACCACAAATAACTATGTGACATAAGTGCCTAAGTATCAACCTAATAAATGTGCTACTAGTAGGCAAAAGGCAATTGTCATTAAAATCCTGGTGCTGACCTATTATATTGCACTTGATTTACCTTGAATCAAGAACCTGGAAACTTATTTTTAGGTACTATGTGGCTTTTAGTCCTAGGAAGAAGTGACTGTTTTATTGGTTCTTTACTAAAAGCTAAAGAAGGTTTAGGTAAGGCTCCTAGAAAAGATAAGTGAATTTATAGAGAAGACACTTCCTGTATTTTTAAGAATTAAGTGCTTGAATAAGCGCTATGGCGTGTCCTTTTGCAGTATGGTCTATGCTCTATGCTTCTGTGTTTTTAGATTTTCTGTGGGACAGTTGTGGCCAGTAGATTTTGACACAGATGCCATTCACACATTCTGTTCTTCCTAAATGCCTACTGTTTGAAAGTGGAAACTTAAGAAAAATAAAGCAGGGCTTCTTTGTTGAACAGCAATACCAATTCCAACACAGTCAGATGTGGGAATGGCAAGACCTTGGACTATCAACTCTTGTGTTGACCACCTTGGAGTTACTCAAACAGCATGTGGAAACAACCAGTGCCCACATTTAAAATAACCTACCAAAGAAGAGGTTTTGGGGGGGAGCTAAAGGAGTGAATTGTTAATAATTGGCTATTTTTGCTGCACTTTGTCTAAATAAACAGCTGGGGGAGGCATTTAGGTTGGGTCTAATCTTGCCAAGGGTAGGGGTAGGGATGGCAGGGAAAAACTAAGAAAGCCTTATCTTGCTCTATAGCCTACACCAATTTTTCTGGGTGATTAAAAATGATGATAAAATGTATGAAGGACAAAATAAAAGCACGTGCCTGCCTAACTGCTAATAAATCACTCATTCCTAGAGACAGCATGCCAATTGTTGGTCTTTAGAAATTTCAGCCCCCTTAAATCCTGAGATGATAAAATAACCACAAACTCTCTGCCTTCTTCTACTGATCCCCCTCTTTGGAGCAAGTTACATCTTGATAGCAATTTGAAGATGCTAGAAGTGGGGATGGTGTTGGCAGAGACACTGGAGTCTCTGGTTGATAAAAACTGGCACCAGGACACCCTGTTCAAATTTGAATTTGAATGAGAGCCAGAGAGAATTGAGGGTGAGGATTTTCAAGAATAACAGCCTCTGGTTAGAACTATTGCAGATGGCCAGGCAGGCGGTTGGCTTTGAACCCTTGCTTGGCCACTTACTAGATGTGTGGTTGCTGGAAAGCTACATATATATATGTACATGTGTGTGTGTGTGTGTGTGTGTGTGAGTGTGTATGTGTGTGTGTATTCTTTCTGAGTCTGTTTCTTCACCTGCAAAATGGGTATAGTAATTTTGCTTCTCACATAGGTTGTAATTTAAAATGCTGATAACAGTAATAGCAGCCACAGCAACTATGGCCCTGAGGCAAATGGTGAGCACTCCCGGCATACTGTGGGCCCCAGTTTTTCTAGCTCTTTGATACGGCAGCTTTTGGAAGGAGGTATCAAATGAACATACAGAGGCAAAGTCATCCACCTCCATCTGCAAATTCGCCCTGCAGAAGGGCAGAATGACTAAGTGCGATTAATATACAGGCAATCTTAAGAGCATCTCTCTAAGAACTCACAAAAATGAAACTAGGAATTTAGAACTGTTCATTTCCATAAGCAAAACAATTGATGTTAATGACAACAAAAACTAATACTGACCACGGCTGCTAGGAGTTAAGTTCTCCCTGTGTGTCTGGTGCTGTGCTACTGTTCTATGTCAACGATCTCAATGTATTCCCACTCATTCCTATGGGATAGGTCACTTATCTTTATTTTACACATCCAGCAAGTGAGGTTCAGAGAGATGAAGTAATGTGCCAAAGTTCACACAGCTTAGTAAGTGGTAGAGCTGGTATTTGATCCCACGATCTCTTCCCCTTCAGCCATATGTGAGGAAAGAGGCCAGCATACACTCACACAGGGAAGGAACGGGATCCCCCTCCTGGCTGATATATGTCTAGCAAATACAGAGGAAAACTGGCTTGACTCATTCCTTTGCACATTTGCTTAAATAGCAGAATCGATTCTTGTGAGAAATTGGAGGGAATCACCCACCTCAAAGCTCTGTACCGCCTCATGATGCTACTTGAATTAGGAGAAATAGGTTAGAACAGCCAAACTTCAGTGCAATCTCTTTTCTGTACCTTCCCCAAAGCCCCCCTGCACCCCCAACCTCGTCCTCCATGCTGCATGCCTGGCTCCCATAAGCAGTGGCATGAAGGATGAGCAGCAATTAGGTTTGTCAGAGGCAGAATCAAGGGCGTGCTCCATCCTAGCTTGTCCTTCTGCTCTGACCGGAGGAGGTACTTTGCCAACTGCATGGGGTTGGAGGGATGGAGGAAGGGGATCCAAATCCAGCCCCCTCCTGTGTTTAGAAAGAGATTTCCTTATTTTGTGTCTAGGTATTGGGCGCTTTGGACGTCGAGCTTGCTCCCTCCGTCCCTGCTTTAAAATCTACTAAATAATTTGTCCCCTAAGGAATGAACTTTAATTTTTTTGTGACTGACCCATGTATGGTATTGCTGGCTTCACAGGGTAGTTGTCCTGTGTGCAATATTTCTTAAATCTGGCCACTACTGTTGCAAGCCATGGCTGCAGCCTTACCCCAGATTTCAGAGTGGAGGAGAAAAAGGAAGGGAGAATGAAAGAGCGAGCCAAGTTACAACCTCTTTCTCACCTCCTGGCATTCAGCTCCAGCTCATGCCTGTGCTTCTCAGCCTGGGTTGCACAGTCCTATGTCAGGGGGCTGTCCTTGAACTAAGGGACACACTCAGCCTGAATAGAGGACCAGAGAAGTAAAGGGCTGTTCTCACTTGTAAGGAAAGACTTATACTTCTCTTGCTTACATAAAATATATGACCTCAGAGAAAAAATTATTGAAGTGCATTTGCAATGACACACAGATCAATGACACATGGCAGAGGCATGGGAATTACAGGAGCGATCATTTGCAGGCTCGGAAATGGAAATTCTCTCTGCTCTACCCACAGTCATGAAAGACTAGGGCTTGGAGGGACATCTTAGATCATGTAAAAACAAGTTTCTTTTTAATAAGCACCAGCTGGGTAATAAGCACTCTACATACTTTAACTTATCTAAAACTTACAATAACCTCGTATTATTCTCGTATTATTCGTATTATTCTCTATTTGAAAGATGAGGAAACCAAAGTGCAGGGAACTTAAGTAATACAAGTCTCCTCCCTTAAATTTTGTATTTTACTATCATATATCTATGCCCCTTCTGGGCACTTGCTTTGCACACTGCATACATCTCTTTCACAATACTTGGCATGTGGTTTTATATTACTTTTGGACTCTTGTGTGTTCTCCCCTAGATTGAGAGCTTCTCCAGTGAAGAGTCTGTCTCTCCTGATTTTCATTGCCAGCACAAAGCTACAGGGACTGCTGTAGAACTGGTGCTGAATGAATGAGTGAATGAATGGACAGCTCACGTCCCTGGAGGGTTATATTTGGAGAGTCTCTGTGGAAAGGAATCAGAGCAGATTTTTGCCTCTGTCCTTTGAGTGGTCCAGTTGATTGATGAAATCAAAGATGGGTCTTCCCTTAACTCCCCAAACTCTTATTGACCTCAGAGGGTCCTTTAACAAGGTGACAGCCAGACATAGGGGGAAGGTGACTTTGAACCCTTCTGTCTTTTTTTTGTTTTTGTTTTTGTTTGTTTGTTCCTGGCTCTGTCTGACTACCTCTTCTTCTTCTTTTTAAATAACAAATATTTTGAGATAAAATAAAATTCAGCTTTTGAAAGTACAGTCGTCTCCTGGTATCCACAGGGGCTTTGTTCCAGGATGCCCCGCGGATATCAACTTTTTAAATAACAAATATTTTGAGATAAAATAAAATTCAGCTTTTTAAAGTACAGTCGTCTCCTGGTATCCACAGGGGCTTTGTTCCAGGATGCCCCGCGGATATCAAAATTTGCAGATGCTCAAGTCCCTCAGGGGGCTCAGTGGAAGAGCAGATATGAAAATTTGGCCCTCCATATCTATGGGTTCCACATCCTGTGAATACTGTATTTTGATCTGTGGCTGGTTGAATCTGCAGATGCAGAACCGGCAAATATGGAGGAACAACTATATACATTTCAGTGTTTCTCTAGCATATTCACCGAGATGTGCAACCATCACCACTATCTAATTTTAGACCATTTTCATCACTCCCAAAGGAAATTCATTAGCAGGCACCCCCCAGTCCCTCCCTCTCCCAGCCTGGGGCAAATGCTAATCTACTTTCTGTTTCTACGGATTTGCCTATTCTGGACCTTTTATAGAAATGGTGATTCCCTCCATTTTTTGTAACCAGGATGTCTGTCTGTTGCAGAACCCCACTGGGGCCAAAGTTAGATCTCACATGGGGCACACTTCATAGCACTTAAAAATATTCTTCCCTGGCAACCTGAAGCAGGTCCTCCACAGGCACTTTTTGGCCAGGACCCTGCCACTGTTGACATTTCTCAGATGGAGTTTGTCAGGTGATGGCCATTTGAGAGCCAATTGTATATTTAGGGTCTGAGGGGGAGCCTGGAATTTGTTCTAGCAGTTCAGGCATGGCTGTAATCACAGCAGAAAGTCATTCCTGCTCAGCAAAAATCCAGCAAGGCTCAGCAAGAACTCTTTTGGGGAGGTGGAAAGAGGAAGGGGACTCTTGAATTGGGTGCCGAATCAGTGCTGTCTTTGGGTTAAGAATTTAATAGTGACTATAGGTGTGGGACCATCCTGCCCAAATAGGACAAGTTCTCACACATGCTGGGTAAAAAACTGTTTTTAATCACAGATACCATGTCATTTTACAATGTCTTTATGCTTATCCATTGCTTTTCTAAGTTAACAGGAAAGTATTACTTGAGACCAATGTGAACTCCCTTAGCTACTTTCCAAGTGACAAAGACATAAAAAAAAAAGGCCCCGTGAAATACTTGAGAAGAACCCTTTTAAAGAGAAGATTTTATTGCAAAGTTACATCTGAGCACTGTCTATCTGAGCATTTCAATAATTCTACATTACCCTAGGTATTTTGGCATCCTCTGGGAAAGGAAAGCCTATCAGTTGAAAGTAATGATTTTGGGTTTTTCAATTGCCCTAAGGATCTTGACAATACTATTAAGACTCATGCACTCCCTGTCAAGAAGTTTAAGAGTGAAATTATTAATATGCCCAGACGTTATGTTGACTGTTGCGCCACAGCAGAAAATACTCTCTCTGTTATTTGGGCTGCATTATCACTTTTCCAAGCAGAGAATTGCATCAAAAATTTAAACTCCTCTCATTCCAGCTCATCACATAGCTTTTCAAGGTCTTATTGTAAAATAGGCTGGGAAAAATTTGGATATTTCCCTACTCATGAAAGATAATATGTTTTTTAAAGACCAGACGATTTTTTGAGGGGTGGAGGGCTCACAGTGGAATTCTCTTCCATCAAGATGTCATTCTTCAGCTTTTTAACTAGGTTTTCCTTGGGGTATATTTTATTCTTTTTTTTTCTTCTTTGAGATGTTCACAATGCTTTCCCCTGAACAGAGAAAGAGGATCAAAACAAAGATAAAATATGATTTTGATTTCAGATTGAGCCTCTGATGAACAGATTGATGGGGATGAACTCTGATGTATACCATCCATCACTACCAAGAGTGACCGAAGCACCCCAGTTAGGTGGCAAGGATGGGATAAAGGCTCTTGGAGCATTTTCACTTCAAAGCTCAGCAGAATTATATACTATCTGGGTGACCTTTTCCCCAAATCTCTCCTGATACATGCCTTATAGGGCAAGGGAACAAAAGTTTCTCCATACTATATAAACAGAAGTCAGCTGAATGTCAGACCTTGAACTGCATCTGGTTTCATGTCAAGTGACAGCTGATGTAATGGGATGCATAGGGCATATTGCTGGAGATGTTTTCAGAACACCCATTCTACCTTCAGAATACACACACATGCAAGCAAGCAATTACCCAAGAAAAACAACTATCTGAGAGCTTCCTGAAGAAGCACACACTGACCAGGATTACATAGCTCGAGTACTGTCAGAGAGAATGCCCTTTGGATTTTGTTCATTATTATTTATTGGTTTCTTTCAAAGTTGTCTTAGAGTTGTTTTTATCTCCCAATTAAAGTGGATCAAACCTCTCACAGTGCTTCTCATGGCCCTTCTTATTAAGTAGCATGGACAATCAGCAGAAATACCCAGCTACTAAGCAGGGAAAGTTGAGAACCCCCTCCACACCAAGGAGCCCCAGGACACAAACAGCTTTAGAAGAAACTGGGGCCAATGGGAGGCCAGTGACTGCAGATCTCAGTTTTGCGGTAAGAGGCAGAGTAATACCATTAGAATCACTGGTTCCTACCATGCTCCATTGGAAAAAAAAGGTCTCTTCCTAGACACAGGTTTGTGATGCCATTTCCAGGGCTTTTTCAGTCTTTAAGACATTTCTGTCTTCAGGTTTGTCTGGGGGACTTCTGGAGTTAGACAAGCAGAGTTTTGAGGTATTTAACCTCTGTATGCCTATTTCCTCATCCATAAAAGGTGGTTAATAATGGTTCCCATGTGGTAAAGAGAGTTACATGAGATAGTATGTTTAGAGTGCTCAGAAAATGCGTTACAGATAGGAAGCACTCAGCAAATGCCAGTGCTTATTTATTTTTGCCTGAATAGGCTAAATTCTTTTTTCAGGTGGTGGAGAGAGGGGTGACACAGACCCTGTGATTCAAAGATTATTATTTTGATGACTTGAAAAACTTTCTGTTGCCAGGTATTTTAAAGGTAAATAGCACCATCAAGAATAAGGGATCCTTTTTCTTACTAATGAGTTACAGTAGCTCTAGGTCTTACAGAACATCCAAATAATCAGTGTGTTTACTTTTCACATTTGCAGCTTACATACCCTGAAATAAAACTATCTTGATAATGGACAATTTGAAGTGTCTTATAGTAGCTTTTTTCCTTTTATAAATTCTTTTTATTCCTTATGAAAATCAGCACAAGGAACAAGTAGGTTTTCTTGAGTGCTGGTGATCCTGTTAAGCCTCAGCCACCATTTCGCATGAAAAGCCTATGGTAAAATCAAGACTGTTAAGTTTCTTTGGCTCATTTATGAGCCGTGCGGGTTGCTCCATCATTGCAATCCACTGTTGAACAACTCGCTGACGCCCTGAGTTGTTCATCACATTTAGATGGTTTAAGTCATGAATTAGCAATTTGTTTCCCAGGGCTTCTTGGGTTACTGAAACATTCTAGTATTTGTCATCTCAAATGGGATCATTCTTAATCCCATAATGTAGAGCAGGAGTCATCTCTCATGTGAAATAATCAGATTTGGTGGAGAAAATAATTTCCATTTTGAACACTGCCTATCCGACACTTTAATAGTGTGGTCTGGGAAAGCTTCTCGATAAAATGATATTTTATCAGAGGCCTGAAGGAAATAGGAAGAGAGCCATTCCAGTGTCTGGGGGAACAATGTTTCAGGTAGAGGAAAAAGCAAAAACAAAGGCATTTTAAATCTAGGACATATATAGGGATTGCCCAGAATATCGGCCTAGGTTTGTTTCATCCACTTGGCTTCAAGCCTGCTTCTCCAAAAACACACTGAAATAAGAAAGAAAAGCCCTGGTGTGGATCCTCCCTGGCTTCTGCCTGATTTGGGAACCAGCCAAACAGGCTTCTGCCTCAGGCCTCTGCACTTGCTATACCCTTGGCCTGGGGATACAGATAATTGAATAGTTCACTTCTTCCCTGTCTGAAGGTGTCAGCACAAATGTCATTTTTTAAGACACACCTTCCAAGACAACCTCAGCAGTCTCATCCTCCTTACTTTTTCATGAAAGCACACATTGGCATCTACTTTTTAAAATTTTCTTTCTACACTAGAAAGTAAGTGCCTTGAAGGCAAAGATGCTATTTTATTCTCTGCTGAATTTCTGGCTCCTGGAACACTTGGTGGACACAATAAATGGTTATTGAATGAATGAAAGAATGACTGAATTATACATTGACAAGTATGGCAGAACAAAGGAGTTGAAAGGATACTCCGAATTCCAACAGAAATGAAAGTATTTCAAAGGAGCTATTGTATGGTATCATTCGAGACAAATCTTAAAAGCTTCAACCTGACCAAAGTTCAAGGAAAAAATTGCTGTGGGCTTCCTTGCCAAAACACAGCTCTATCTCATGCAAACTGTAGCAATCTCTTCCTAAAGCAAGCCAAACATGACAACAAGTGCCTTATAAGCAGAAATCCCCATGGAACTGAGAGCAGAGGCCTCCTGCCACACAAGCCACGAGGGAATAGACACATTTCACTTCCTAACTCTGAGTAACGGGATCTCCTGTGGCTCTTTCTGCCACCTGAAAATGTTCACTTTCCATCACAAATCCATTGTATTAAAGAATCTTTGCTTAAGCCTCTGACTTCGTGGGCCTGAGTGAGAATCCTGATTCATCTATGTAGTTGTTGATACAGGATGCAACTGGCTGTAGCAAAGAAAAAGAATAGTGCTGCTAAAGGTAAATGAAAAACAAGACATATGGAATTCTACCTCTTTCAGGAAGCCTTTTCAGACAAGATCAGATGAAATCCAACAGCTTCCTCAACCCTATGCTGTAAGATATTTTATTTTATGTCTAACATTGGAGCTAACATTGACACATTATTTATTGAACAACTCCATTTGGTCATATTTAGCCCATTAAATCTTTATAAGCCTTTCTGACTTACAGCTGGTATCTAATTGTACAGAGTTTTCATTCCATGGCTTCCTCTTTGTTCAGAGCCTAGCAAAGTCATATGCAAGTTGCCACTTGATAAAGTCTTTTATATTCTCTGAGAGAAATCCCAAAAAGTGTCAGTTCTCCCCACATGACTCCTTTTGCCTTCTTTCCAATTAAATTCCTTACACAAGATCAGTGAGACATGAGCTAAGCTCATATATGGCAAATCATTATTTGCTTGTTTATCCCTTCATTCATGTCTTCGTTTGTTCACATGTTCATTCATTTGGCAATCAATTACTGAGCACCTACCCTGGGTGCCAGGGCTTTTGGAGGTACAGAGTCCTTGGCCTCTAGGAAGGTAAAGAGACGTATCCTATGATGACCTTTTGGATAAGCCACAGATTCCACCTTAACTCCTTTTTTCCTTATGGTTGTTAACTACCAAAATGCTTCACTTTTCCACGTATGTTTTTATCCACATTATATCTCATGTGTGAAAATTTTGTAAAGGCCTTTATCACACAATGCTCTGAAAAATTTTTATATATTTGGGTACTCTGAAAAGTTCATGGAAAGATTCATATTATTTTCCAGTTCAATCTTTCCAGAAATTTTTTGAAGTATCCTAGTATGCATATCATTAAACTATACACGAACACCTTCCTCTTTTCCCCACCCCAGTCTTATCTTCCAAGGCAAAGTTACTATTCCATTAGGTCTACATATATACATGTCCCAATGTGCAAGGTTTTTTGCTAGCATACCATTTAAAAGATGCTCCATGGCACACAGAAATTGGCAAGAATGTTAATTATTACCTGTGGAGAGAAACTATAACATTTTGATCCATTTGTGTTTTCAGCTAAATGTGGTATTTATCCACTGTCTTTTATGTTTAATTCTAGATAATAGAGCATGGTGAATTGGGATACTCAATTACACACACGGAATGCACATGCTGTATTGCTTTCTTTGCAAGGTTCAGACAGAATTCCTGCCCTGGATTCTAAATTGCTGAGTGGTGTTTCTGTTGGAGAGCAGTAGGATCCACATGATCTCTGCAGTACTCTTTGCATACTTAAAGTGGAGTAAGACATCCATGCCTTCATGAAGTGAAAATGGAAGTGGAGGACATGAAGAGGTTTCATCACCTGGGTTTCCTACAATTGTCCAGTCCCCACCTATCTGCACATCTTGAGTGCTCTGAGCATCATCCTATTGATTCTATGGACAAATACAAATACCCATTATTGAGGTGTTTTTCTAACTAAAACACACGCAGTCTGACCCAAAGAAGAAACCATAAACAGAATTGAGCAAAGCAGGCAAACACACTTTTGCTTCTTTTTAAAAAAGAGTTAACTGAAAGAAAATGTAAGGACTATTTCACGAGGGAGCAAAACAAAACAAAACAAAAATGATTTATGAAATTAACCAGAAGCAGCGCATGACAAAAGAAAGTATCATGATAGAAACATGCATTTTACTTTTGAAAGACAAGAAAGCTAATCAAAATACCTGTGACCGGGGCCGCCCGGTGGCGCACTGGATAGTGCGCTGCTTGGGAAGCGCGGCGGCGCTCCCGCCC
>NW_007726813.1:65941-81923 GCF_000696425.1 Galeopterus variegatus
GACATTCTCAAAAAGGCAAATCTGTGGTGACTGAGAACAGATCAGTGACTATGAGGGGTTGAGACTGGGGGAGAATGTGACCACAGAAGGATTACACAGGTGAGGTTTTTGATGCGACAGAGGTGTTTGTGGTCCTACAGTCGTGGTGGTTACAGAAATCTATACGTGTGTTAAAATTCATAGAACCGTACATGGTAAAGCTAATTTTACTGTATGTTCATTTAAAAAATGTACTAAAACAATAAAAATTAAACACCATGATGAATGCTAAGAATAAGACAGAATTATCTGAATCTATGGGGGAAAGACTTGTTTCAGAGCAGGAGCTGTTTCAGGCAGAGAAGTTGAGGCTATTCTCTGAAAAACAAGAAGGCAAATTGACTCAAAAACTTGAAAATCTCTTTCCAAAGTATTTGCCATGTCCTTAAAAAACAAAAATGGAATCAACATCTGTGTCAAAGTCCTACTGGCATATTGATAATAGTTTTTGTATTTGAATTTATTTGAATATTGTTTGCTAAAGCTCATGTATCTTTGCAAGCTGTTGAAGAAACTATACTGCGTAAAACGGAAAAAAATGGCTTTGCTGCACAAAGTTGTCGGCTTCTCTACTGACATTCAGCACAATCCACAACTTTGCTGAAACATTAACAGTGCTACGTTATTCATCATAATAAGATCATTAGTTGTTGGGAAACAAATTGCAGAGCTTTACAACCTGCCATACTTCCTGATGGCCCACAAGGCAATTCTTCATGAATGGAAATTGCTACCCAGGAGGAGAAACTTTTGTTTGCCTTGGGAAATTTCCAACAGTAGAAGGGGTCCACTCCAGGAACAAAAAAGTGCAAAATGATAGAAGAAAAAAAGTTTTAAAATTATTTAAAAGGAAACCTAAGGGTGCTCATAGCCCAGCAATACATTGGGTGGAGAAACAGAATGGTGAGCTGGGAGAAATGGGAAAACTATAATGGTTTCGTTTAATGTGATGTCATGGCTCCGTATGTTGCCATGGATTTACTGGAAAAACACCTTTAGGAATGTAGGGAATGCTGAACACAGTGTTGGAGATTTATGTAGATGTCTAAAATGATGTGGTCTGTTCTAGTCCCTGTGCCTCGAACGCCAGCAACTAGCAAATGCCTTCTCATCTGTTAAGCCTCAGATCCTCCTGGAATACTTTCCTGACCACTCTCTTCCCCTGCAGGTGGAACTGACTTCTCTCTTCACGACCTCCAGGAACCATGTACAGATGCTATTTTCCCACCCACCACTCTCATTCTTTACTGTCCTTATCCTATCGCATGAAGTACTGAGCTCCAAGTCCAGGGTCTGTTACATGACTGGGGAACAGGTAGCAATAATTGCTTGGTGGATTATGGTTTCCAATAGCAACAGCTTAACCTGGAGAAACAGGTGTGGTGTAATTAGCATAGCTGTCTGCACAGCTCCAGCACCTGTGACCCACATCGGTCCTGTCCATCAGAGCCCAGAGGGTTCCTAAATGATGGGGCTGGGAACTCGCGGAAAAGGAGAGGGATGTACAGAAAAATAACACTGCCTGGGCTCACAACAGGGACTTCAGTTTACAAGGACTGTCCCAGGAAGGAGACCAGGACAAAGCATAAGTGTGAGACTTCTAACAAGAGTACCGCAGACATTGACACATAACTCCAGACGCTGCATTCCATCAACAGCTCTTCTTCAGTCCTCTGCTTCTCTCTGAGTTTGTAGAGCAGTACATGTCTGGGAAACACTCTTTCCCTGGCTATGTCCTTGTCCCTTAGGTGTTCTGACCTTTCCCACAAATGCTCATGAGGACACAGCTAAAATGCAATCTATGTTGTATTGTTTCCCACCCCTTTTCTTTGCTTCCAGTCTCAGGGAAAGTCAATAAAAACCATCATTCTGCCTACCTGGACGATTCAAGGGCAGTTCCGCCTGAGCAAGCGTCCTGCCGAATGTGTATTAAGCTAAGCCGCCTCTGCTGCAATAGTCCTTGCTAGTGGCCTGTGATGCTGAGCGCACAAATACCAGGCCCTGGAAAGCCGCCAGTGCATGGGCTGGAGCGTATTAAGCTAAGCCGCCTCTGCTGCAATAGTCCTTGCTAGCGGCCTGTGATGCTGAGCGCACAAATACCAGGCCCTGGAAAGCCGCCAGTGCATGGGCTGGAGCCGAGTTTCCCCACTCAGTGTCTTGAAGGAGGAAAACCTTGCGGGAGGACGGAAGGTTCGAGCGATGTGTGCAAGCCCTGAGTCAGGCAGGCGGGTGCTATCTTTGTCTTCCCTCCCAGGGATCATGCTGCCAGTCTGGTTAATGCCCAAAGGTTCTGGACGTTTCTCATTGCTCCAGCCAAGCTCCCTCGTCCCAGTTTCTTCCTGTGAAGCAGCGCTTTCTCTGTGTTACATCAGGGACTATACTTGTCATCAGTACTTGTTTTCCAGGGGGAAATAGCCCTTTTCAGGTACTTGCTCTTAAAAGTGACAACAAATGTGGCATGTCTACATGCCTGCCAGGTTACATTTTGGGCATAAAATGAGGTGTGGTTTGAAGTCAACACAATGTTAAAAAAATTTCTCAGGAGAGAAAATTGGAATCTTTTTCCATCTAGGGGAAGGAGGTCTGGTTTTCTGAGTTAAGTAAAATCATTCCATCCCATTTCCATGCTCCCTTTCTCTCATAGTTTAGGAATAAAACAATTAATGTGACAGGGTGCTGGAAATTCAAAACATTTGGAAGTTTACAGTAGTATCTGATGTAATATTATATGGGTAGGTCTTATACTTCCTGAAAACTGTTTTTCTCAACCTCACTAAAGAAAGTAGTCCAGGGGTGATATGCATCTTTGGGGCATTACTCCCAGTTTAACCTGATTTCTAGAATGGTTTTATAACTTCAGATCAAGTAGCACCTCCTATCAGGAGCAACCCTTGATTTCTTCACCATAGTCACATTTTTCTATGGTATCCTTTAGCCCTTTGTGTGTGTCACATTCATTTTCACACTTATTCATTAACAATGCTGATGATGATAATTATAATTTTATTAGTTAACTTCTTTTGAGCACTTTTTAAATGTTTCTTCTACCATTTTTTTTCTTGAAACATAGTTGATTATACATATTCATGGGGTACAAAGTTGACTATCTGTATTTGTGGATGATATGTGATGATCCAATCAGTATTATTACAATGTTCATCCTTACAAAATGTAATTATTCTTTGTGTCCATTACCCAATTTCTCCCTAAACCCCCTTCCCCTCCCCCTTTCCTACCTCTAGTAACCATAGTTCTGTTCTCTCCTGGAAGTTCACTGTACTGTTGTGGTTTGTCCTTCCTTCCTTCCTTCTTTCCTTCCTTTCTTCCTTTCCTCTAAGCACTTATTAACTGCCAGATTCTGTGTTAAGAACCTTACATTGATAATCCTACTTAATCATCACAATGATCCTATGAAAGGGATGGTACCCATTATTCAGATCAGGAGACTGAGGTTCAGAGAGGCTAAGTAACTTGCCTCAGATGAGAAGTGAGAACCAGCCCAGGATGTCTGACCCCACAGCTCTCACTCTTCATGGTCGGTGATCCTGGGTCATGAATGTGTCTTTTATCACACATTATTCATAAATGAGGGAGTCCAAATGCGTAAACTTTCCAGATAAACAAAACTTAATGTCTGCAAGTGCTTGATATTTTTATTTTAACCATGCTGTGTAGATATAATAATTTGAAATTGAATGCTAAATTTGGCTGCATTTTTAAAGAGAGCATAATGAGCATAATTCAACATTTAATTGATGACTGAAAATCTATTAAGAGCAAACATAATTGTAACCGTGCAGTCATATAGCTATGTATCTCTTTTTGATTTATTTTGTCTCCTTCCTTGAGGCCAGGCTGTCAATCTTGGGGGTCCTGTTGGGTCTATTGTTCAACACTGTCACATGTCACACACTCCTATCCATTTTTGCTGCCCATTTCTTGTTCTTGTTTAAAAAAAAAATAAATTTGTTAAAAATCACGTTAGCAAAGAAGAAACATGACCCCAGATGAAGGCCTGATAAAGCACAGAGAAAAGGCTTTCTAAAAGTCCTATCCATTTTTGCTGCCCATTTCTTGTTCTTGTTAAAAAAAAAAAATTTGTTAAAAATCACGTTAGGAAAGAAGAAACATGACCCCAGATGAAGGCCTGATAAAGCACAGAGAAAAGGCTTTCTAAAAGCTATTTTGAGAACTTAAGAGGGAATTTTAAAAACTTATGTTTTTATTTGGGGTTATAAAGAAATCCAGCATTGCCAAGGGCTGGTTAAGGACACTCACTGTGCTCTGAATTGTTAGTTAACTGGTTTCCACACATGACCTTGTTTTCCCAGCTGGAATATAAAACTGGAAGGTGGAGATCACCCTATATTTGGAAAATGAATACTTACCAGTGCTTAGGGTGGTGCTGCAAAGATAACAACCCCCTTTCTAGGAGTTTAGAGTTTAGCTCTTTTTAATGCAATGTAGAGGCTGCTATTAGTGGTGGGTAAAACAAGGGACACTAGGTTTGGCTCTGGGGTCAGCCAAACTATGGTGCATGGGTCATATTTAGCCTCTGAGCTAAGAAATGTTTTGTACACTGTTAAAAGGTTGTGAAAAAGAAGAATATAGGATAGAAACCATATGTGGCTTACAAAGTGAAGTCTAAGATACGACTGCATTGGGACCTTTATCGAAAAAATTTGTAGACTGTTGGCCTAGTGGATGAAGGAAGGCTTCCTGGAGGAAAAGGTACATAAGCTATCTCACTATTAATTCATCAAGGTTTACTTCAGTCTTACACACATATGTATATATGTTTATTATATGTATATGTGTATTTCTTTGAATGAATGATGAAACAAACAGGCATAATTCGTAGGTTTAGTTAGTGTTAATCAGTCAGTGGTTCTGGCTCATTCCAATGGCCTGATACCTTGAGCAAATACAGACTCTAAATCAGGCACATTCTCTTTAGCTTATCGGAGAAACAAGTGAGGGGAAAAAAACCCCATAAAACCACCAAACTTCCTTTCTCAGCTTCCACATTACATCCACTCACAATCAATCTGTACAGGATTGAGACATTCACATATAGAATTACAGCAAGAGGCACACTGCGGTAACTGTCGGGTGTGCACACATCTCTCAGTAAGTGTTTGAAAGTGACCATTTTCTATCGCAGCAAAAACAGTAACGCTTTTCAGGCCATTTAAAATGTCATTTAATGAATTTCTAGTTTGGTTCAATTAATGGCATGGTTTCTTTCCAAAAAATCTCTCTTTCTTTCTAGGAATATCTACTCACTGTTGGGCTAAGTATTAATTTTTTTTAAAGCTCAATTAATTCAAATTTAACCATAAATCAATTGTCAGCAGACATTAAAAATCAGTATTTTTGGAGGAAACCAGGAATCCATGCCAAAAAACAACAACAAAAAGTTTTTTGATTCTTTATTCATTCTTCATACAATGTCACTAACTTATTTGTTCCTATGGTTTCTAAGTGTCCATAAGCATTTTCAATCAAAACTAATTGTTAAGAAATTTGTATTTGTGGGGATGTGTCTCAGGTCATGTCAAGTCTGCCATTTAAGTTAGCAATGAAAAAGCTCCCTTTATCTGAGATAGACCAAACTCAATTGATCTTTTCCTGTTTCTGGGCTTCTCTGAAAGAAACTAAAAATCGCTATTTCCCTAGAGCACAGTAAAGTGATCTGAGCATGCCTCTTCTTTAAGCAATAACCATTAATATGGGTTCCGCTTGTAGCAGACATCTGTAATGCTTTGGGCTGTATTTTCTGGTGAGATAACAGTGTCATCTTGAGAACTGGTGCATGAAGAGGATAGAGGCAGAGAGGCAGAGCTGCTCACCTGTGCTCCTATCTGAGGGACAACACTCTTATCTTGCATGGAAACATAGCCCTGAGCCATGCCATAAAGAAAAGTTTCATAATCTTCTCTTACCAATTTCCTCAGTCTCTATTCTTGCTTGTGGCCCATGGCTGACCTTGATTAGAATCCACTCTCCCATGTAAGGATTCAAAGGGATCTGAAATAAGATCACTGAAGAACATCTCTTAGACTCCTTCATGTCTAGACTACAACTTCTTTGACAACCCGTTCTGAGGGCAATCATTCCTGAAAACGAGCCAGAAATAATATTCTATAAGTTCAATACATTTACTAAACATCTATTTTGCCCCTGGGCCTGAGCATGATGCTAAGAATATAGATGTGTCTAAGACATAGTCATCATCCCTGAGGAGCTCATAGTCCAGTGAGACAGACAACTTCAATAACACTTGATAAGTGGAAAGAAAGGAGGATGTGCAAGGTATTCCGGAAGTATCTTGTCATAATGATAATATAATTTAAACTCATATGGCTTTTGCATGGACTTGAAATTTTCCAGACTAGGGCAGTTTCACTGGCGAACAAGATAGGCTCTAACATCCTCTAAAAGGCACTTCTCAAATGCTCTTAGAAAAGACTAGAAATTATCCTGCCCTTCTTCATACATTCTTCTAACAAATAGTTTGATGTCTCTTATGTGCCAGAGGATGATATAGGCATATTGCCCCATCTTCAGTAATCACCAAATAATGAAACATGCTTCTCTTCCCACCAGATGTAATTTTGGGAACATGAACGCTGTAGCGATCTGCCTAAAAGTCTCCTACAGCTCTATCGTGGTTCCTGGGATTACATTAGGAGTATCCTTTGTGGGCCTAGAAGAAATGAATGTTTTTAAATTTGCTAAGGCTTTGTGTTGTCATTAATCTCATTATTATCCAGTGTCCTACCACGACTCACAGTCCTAAGGGACTGGGAAGTAGAACTGGTAAGTTTTGATGCTGGAGTAAAAATGAGATGGAAAACAAAGGCACTTAGGAGGTTCCTAGAGAGGCTGAGGAGATGCTAACAGAGAGACACGGAATGACAAATGCCTTTCTATACTTGCCTTGAGATTCCTACTACACCCTCTACCCAAGACATGAAGGAGGAGGGAAAGGAGGAGAGAAAAAAGAATAAGAAAAAGAAGGGATAGGAGAGTAAGAAAGAGGAAGATAGGAAAAAGAGGAGGAGAAGGAGTTGTGATTAATGGCTTTTCCTTTCTACTGAATGGAATAAACGATATCAACCTACTTCCTGGACATCATTGGACATATTGACATAATGTTGGAGATAACCTAGCCAAACATACAAACAAACAAACAAAAAACCAAAACATTTAGCCTTCCTAAAGTACACCTGTATAATCATTGGTATTTGCAATTCAGAGTATCGGCCTTACTATAGCAGGCACTTGGCTAAGGCAGAATCCACCAGGCTAGGTGAGCTTCACAGTGGTGTGGGCAGGTGCTCGGGGAACAGGCCAGCAGTGGAGAGTCAAGGAGGGGGCCCGCAGCCCTAGGCAAGCTAAGACGGGCACTCTGTTTTTGTCTTGACTAACACCAGCCTCACTCTAGTTGATGAATCCCCTCATTCTGAGCTCTGTCCAAGCCAAAGCAGACTTCCTAGGGGATTTAGATAAAGAAATTCAAAGACCCTCCCCTCAAGGTTCCAATATTTTTTGCTTTCTTTGAATGCAAACCGTTTGCTCAAGAGGCATCCTGCCTTCCCTCCCTATAAGAAGCACACACAAGGAAGCCTTCCGTATGGATTGGCATATAAATAAGGATTGATTTATGCACTTAAGGCCACCAAGGGAGTGACATAAAGCCAGCTGGTGTTCCTGCATCCAGGAGACTACATTAGCACCACTGCATTACCTGGGAGATGTGCAAAATCACACGTGGCTGACATCTCCCCCTACTAAGAAGCAGAGATGCTCACAGGCACTGTTCACTCCACAATGTCAAGAGAATGATGGAATGTTTGAGAAAGGGGTTCCCTGTATTGCACAGAAACTTTGGAATTATAAAAAGGGGAAAAATGGAGCGTGACATAGAGGTTTTTGACTTTAGACTGATGAACTCAGCCCTATTGATGGGGTGGGCTTTTAATCATGAGCCCACAAGACATCTGTGGAGAAATCAAAACAAAAATAAAAATAAACTTAAAAACACTTAAAAATCTCTTTTCCTCTCTCTCCCATGATACTTGCATGTGTATGCATGCACACACACACAGACACATACACAAATGCAATGGGTTACTTACAAGAAGACAAAATGCAAACCCCAAACAATTAATATCAAGTTTTGTTTTGTTTTAAGTAAACTTTTTCATTTGAGATTATTGTAGATTCACATGCAGTTGTAAAGAAATAATGTAGAAAGATACCAAGTTTCCCCCAGTGGCAACATCTTGTAAAATGATAATATTATATCACAACTAAGATATTGGTGTTGACACAGTCAGGATATAGAATATTTCCGTCACCAAAAAGTTCCTTCATCTTACTCTTTTATAACCAAACCCATTTCTCTCCCATCTTCCTTTTTAAAAATTGAGGTGAAATTTACATATGCAAATATTATGCATATAATTTGAAAAGTTTTGATATATATACACCCATGTAACCATCAGCTCCCTCAAGATATAGAATAGTTTCATCATCATAGAAAGTTCCCTGGTGCCACTTTCCAGTCAATTCCCAATTCCCTAGAGGCCACACTTAATGATTTCTATCATCATAAATTAGTTTTAATATTTTGAACCTATACAAATGAAGTGATAAGCAACTACTATTTTGTGTCTGACTTCTTTTGCTCAGCATAATGTTTTTGAGGTTGATCTATGTTGTCGAATTCTCAGTAGCTCAGCCCTTGTGTGTTGCTGAATAGTATTCCATTGCATGAAGCTATTAGAGTTTGTTTATTCATTCGCCTATGGATAGGCATTTGGTTTGATTCCAGTTTGGGGTTATTGAGAATCAAAACTGCCATTAACATTCATGCATAAATCTACATTTAGATATATATTTTTATTTCTTTTGGATTAATACTTAGGAGTGGGATTGCTGGGTATATGTTTAACTGTATAAGAAAATGCCAAACAGTTTTCCAAAGTGATTATGCCAGATTACACTCCCACCACCCCTGTATGTGAGATGCTGCACATCCCTGCCAGTATTTGTCAGTCTTTTTAATTTTAGCCATTCTGATGGTTGTGAAATGATACGTAAGTGTTTTATTCTTTTTTACTTACAGGTATGGCAGAAAGGGGGTCTTGAAACATTTTATAACACAACATGGATTAGACTCAGGGTCAGATCCCAGTTAAAGGCCCAGCTTCTTCATCTAGCTGGTGCCATTAGACAAGACAAGCAATCTCAACTCTGCAGGTCATCCTCTGACTTCGTTCTGACACCCAGTGCTAGGGAGTAAGTTTCATGGGTTCCTGATGCAACTATTTCAGTCAAGTCCTTTTGGTTCTGATGAATACTTTCTTCATGCTTTTGTCACCTTGAGTTGAAAGATTTGTTACCTATGTCATGGACTCTAAATATTTTACCATTTTTAAGCTATTGCCAGTAGGGATAAAAATTGGCTGACAGGCCAGACCCAGCCAGTTGGACATTCTTGCCTACTGTGTGCTCCTGTGAAGAAAAACAATGCTTGGCCCATCAATGGGCATCCCACTGACTCACCTGAATGGTTCCTGGCAAGTGCCCACTGACAGAAATGGATCAGAGCTGGGCCCCATGACATTGACACACCAGTCAGCAGGAGCGCCCTGCCTGTCACCTGTGTTCAGCTAACTGGGCCTGAGAGCCAAGAACTGCACTTGATTCTGCTCACCTGTAAGGAATACGTATGAAGACAAGTAGGTGACTAGTGTCTTGATGTGGGAAAATCATAGTCAGACCCCTGAACTAAAATGAAGCACTCTTTCCTCCGTATGGTGCATTTAGGAGATAGGAAAACACAAATAAGGAGACCCAGGACTTGGACACTCTTTGTCAGCACTCACAATTGGTCACATGTATAAACACATGTGCTCAGACTGGAGGCATGACTGTAAAGCATTAAGACAGACCTTCATGTATGTCTTTTCTGGTATTTTTCTGCTTTACAATCACACCTTGCCTCTTTATATAGATACATATACACCCTGAAAAGTCTGATAGAGAGATGACGGCCAGTAAAGAGAGAGTTGTGTGGGTCAGGCAGCAGAATACAGTGAGAAATACTGGGCTTCCTGCCTGAGAATTAACTTCCAACTTCACTTACAAGCCATGGGAGGGAGCTAGGTGGGCAAAATATCCAACACATCTGGGACCTTGATTTCCCCATCTGTGAAATGGAAGTCAGAGCACTTATTTTACAGAGCTACTATGAGAAATTAAAGAGCTAATACATGGGAAAGTCATTTACCATGCAGCCCAGAACATTACTCAGACCTCAAGGGTGGACTGAGTCTGACAACACACCTGCTAGGGACATAATTCTGGTTTGAAGTCCCCAAATTGTCTTTCTACCTGACCAGCAGAGGTTCTGAGATTATATAGGTAATTTAAATTATTCATGCATCAGTTAATCCTATTTCTATTCAGATGCAAACAAGACTGTTGGCAAAGAAGTGGCTGGTAGGCCAGGTGGTAGTCTCAGATCATAAATTAAAGCCGAAACATTCCACAACCTCTTGACATAGCTTTTGTTAGCATGTAGCAGACAGGGCTGGGGGCGGGGGGTGGAGTAGAGGGGGATGCATCTAAAATGTCTTAAGCCCAACAACAGGTTTTTTTTTTTTTTTTGTCTTTTTTTCCGTGTCCGGCAACGGATCGCAACCCTCAGTGTTGCCCCCGCACCGGACCGGGGACCGGCAACGGGATCGCAAGCCTCGGTGTTGCTCCCGCGCCTCGCTCAGCCAGTGAGCGGGAACTGGTCTGTATGTGGGATCCGAACCCTCGGACGGGAGCACCGCCGCGCTTCCCAAGCGGCGCACTATCCAGTGCGCCACCGGGCCGGCCCCCAACAACAGGTTTTAAAATCCAGGTTTTAGACCTGTAAGCCATCCTACTGTCTCCTCGTCCTTTCATTGTTCCAGGGTCATGGTGAGAATGCAAATCCTGACCTAGGAGGGGCAATAAACAAGTAAAAATGCTGACTGATCTCAAAGTGGCATAAGGGGGGGGAGTGAGTATTTTTCCTAGACAAGTCTCAGTAAGAGGCTTCACACAGGAGGCTGAGCTGGCTAGCAAAGGATAGGCTGGAGGTCACCAGATAACTGAGGATGAAAGAATGTCCTTGGAGTGGAAAGAGTGTGACTGATGAAAAACTGAGGGTGGCCGGGATGTTGTGTGTAGGTGTGGAGAGAGGGAAATGGGATTGGTAGACCAGTAGACTGGGGGTGCTTTCCATGGGTTTGCCACTTCCTTGAGGGATGGGTATATGTTCTATTGCCCTTGTGTGTGGGCATCTAGGACAGTGTCAGACAGAGAAAGAACATGGTTAGGTTGTGTTTAGGAAGATAGTAGTGATTAGCAGCAGTATAATGATGGACTAGAAAAGGGAGAGGCTGGGACTGGGGAAGCCAGTTTGGATGAGGTAGCTCTAGACCCAGTTACAAATGATGAGGTCTGAACTAGAACAGCAGAGTGTTCTAGGACACAGTCAAGAGATACTAAGGAGGTGATGTGACTGAAATTGAAGGTCAGCTGGATATGGGCCATAAGGAAAAAAGGGAGAATGAAGGATGACTGCTGGTTTCTAGCTGGGGATCTCAAAGGGAGACCTATTTTAGTAGAACCTAAAAGGCCATGTTGCTAATGTTCCTTTTCTCCTTCCCTATGAAGACAGTTTCCACTCCATGACTTATTTCATTTTCAATATTCCAATTATTTCCCTCTAACATACTTACCCTGTCCACTAGCATTTCTGACTCACGGAACTTTACTGAAATGGTTAAGAAATCAGACAGATGTGGGTGTCCATTCTGGCTCTGCTACTTACAAGCTCTGTTGCCCAGGAAAAGTTCTTTAATCCTCTTAACCTTCATTGGTAAAGGAGAGATAATACTACTTCTCCCACAGTGTTGTCTTCATGAAGATTACATGAGGTCATAGTAATCTTTGCACAATATCTTGCTCATAATAAGTGCAAAATAAACATTAACCACTATTTTACTGTTTTGTTATTTTTGTCATTTTTATTATTAATATTGTTTTTGTCATATCTTGCATTTAGCATCTTAATGTATCTCTGAGATACATTAAGAACTTCCCTCCTCCTGTTGGGTTTCCTGCCTATGATAGCATGCTTTGCCTGTAGACCTGCACTTCTCAAACAATAATGTACACATGAATCACCTGGCAGTGTCTAATTCAGGGAGTCTGCATTTCTCAAAAGCTTCCAGGGACTGTCAGTGTGCTGGCCCATGAACCACAGTTTAAGGAATAAGGATCTGGACCCTCGAGACAATTCTGGAGAGGAGAAAGATATGCAAATTGTAACAAATTTTAATCTAGTGCATATCCTTCATGTTAACCAGAAAACCTTTCTTTTAGAGCAAATAGTTTCATTGTATGCTATTTTACTGTTTTGTTATTTTTGTCATTTTTATTATTAATATTGTTTTTGTCATATCTTGCATTTAGCATCCTCTCTGAGACACATTAAGAACTTCCCTCCTCCTGTTGGGTTTCCTGCCTATGATAGCATGCTTTGCCTGTAGACCTGCACTTCTCAAACAATAATGTACACATGAATCACCTGGCAGTGTCTAATTCAGGGAGTCTGCATTTCTCAAAAGCTTCCAGGGACTGTCAGTGTGCTGGCCCATGAACCACAGTTTAAGGAATAAGGACCTGGACCCTCGAGACAATTCTGGAGAGGAGAAAGATATGCAAATTGTAACAAATTTTAATCTAGTGCATATCCTTCATGTTAACCAGAAAACCTTTCTTTTAGAGCAAATAGTTTCATTGTAGTTACACTGTTGCCCCATCTATGCACTTAACTCCTATGAAAGGGGCTAACTGAAGATCAGCTAGTCTTTTGAGATATTTGGAACCAAAGTAAGCATTAAAAAATAAACCCTATTTATTCTGTACACAGCAAGTGAAATCCTTGCACATCCAAATGTAATAAATATATTTTTCAATGTCTGTTCCATAATTTATCACACAATTTCTCTCTCTGCTTACTGTGGCTTATCATTGGGACAACACCAGTTGGATAAGATGAAGACACTGCCAGTAATTTTTAATATTATGATGAAATCATATATTTTTCTAGATGGTTGATTTGATATAAAGCCTAAGCCCCAGTCCATAAATCTTTGAGTGCTTGAGATTTGTAGTAATTTCATATTTAATCTATAGCATATCGATACATCATCAGGACCTGAGAAATGATTAAGAAGAACTTGGAAGATAAGCATGAGTGACTGCAGATAATAACTTAATTTCAAATATAAGTATATTTATAGACAGCAGACTCTGAAATGGGCGAAATATGTCAGGTGTTTGATTGTTTGTT
The DNA here is from genome assembly GCF_000696425.1 of Galeopterus variegatus. Classification (NCBI taxonomy): domain Eukaryota; kingdom Metazoa; phylum Chordata; class Mammalia; order Dermoptera; family Cynocephalidae; genus Galeopterus; species Galeopterus variegatus. The sequence goes on from NW_007726813.1 coordinate 79,389, forward strand.
TTTATTTTTAGTAATTTTTGCTTAACTCCTAACTTGCACCTTCGGCTTCTCCTGGGGTGTTTTCTTAGTCATTGTGGATGCTGTCATGTTGTGAATGACACTAAATACAAAGAAAACTGTTCCTTTTATTTATTTTTTTTTCTGGGAATCTTATCTACTTAAGCCTTGTATTCGAGTTTCATGATCTCCTTCAATTATTTATCTCTTTAGAGTTTAGAATTTGCCAAGGGCTGGGTGTGAGAACATAAGTGCCCTAAGGTCTCTGACTTGGCTTTATCCACTGCCGAAAGCTTGGCCCATAACAAATATTTTCTGAGCATTAAAGTTTGGGTGTCTAATCCTCATTCACTTATCAAAAGCCACCAATAGGGTCACTGCTAAAACATAGCAGTTTTGCTTCTTGTGTAGGCATCTACTTGACTTGTTAACATCCTTGTCCCAACTCCTTTCCTGTTGGATGAACCCACCCCAGACAATCCTCAGTCTCTCCACAGCAGTTTTGCTTCTTGTGTAGGCATCTACTTGACTTGTTAATATCCTTGTCCCAACTCCTTTCCTGTTGGATGAACCCACCCCAGACAATCCTCAGTCTCTCCAAAATGCAGACACCATGATGCCATTATTCTTACTCCCACCACTTTGCAAAGGGAGAAGATGCTCCCTCCTTGACAACTCCATGGTAAGCTGAGATCAGCGCACTCAGATGGCAGAGCACTACTTCACATCTGCCTTGTCTTGTATGGAAAAAGAACATCTTGATTTATTCCATTTTGAGTTGCCACCATCTTGCGGGAAGTTAGGAAGCACAAATACACATAGGAAGTGTTGTGATCCGTTGCCTCTCAGTGTCTTCACTGGATCTATGGTCAGTGGCCTCCGATATGCGCTCAAGCATTTCAGTTTACTTCTCATAAATTCTTCACCACTTGCTCTCTCTGCTTTCTGTAAGGAGATTTCAGGAAACACATCTTCTTTCCGAATAAAATGTGTCCCCCTCAAGTTTCAGACCAATGCTGCTCTGAGAAAGCACTTTCCTCTCAGACCAAGGAATCACCTCTCTGCCTCCCTCTCTGAGAACCCAAGGAAACCTGCGCTCTTCTCTCTCGCTTAGAATAAAAGCCAAGGAATAACGTGTCCTTAAACTATAATTTGCTTGCATTTGGTGGCTTCCTATCCACCACCACAATAGTCCTCTATGTAAATCAGATTTATTTATTCATAGGCACTAGCATTCCATTACTTTCATCAAAACCAGTCAAGCTGCATTCAGCAGTTTCTGCATTCTTATAAACTAACTGGAAAAGCAATTAACATTTGCCAACCCTATAGACAGTGAGGAGAGGGTGAGGGACCCCACCACACTCCTGATAACACAACCTCTGTAGGCGGATGGCGGTGCAGAATGACTGCTCCTCTGTGTCGAGGGAGATAAGAGAAGTGACACAGATTAAAACAAATTGTTGATCCATACCAGGGAGAAGCTAGGGAAACAATAGAAGTAAAAGCATAAATGTCAATTTGGGATGATAAAGGATACAATCTAAATGTAATATGAGAGGCCCCCAGACAAAAGCAAGAAATAGAGATTGCACATTAGTGAAGTATCAAAGTACTGGAGCATTATAATACGCACACGCATACACACGGAGTCATATGCTCCCCGCATATGAAAATACAAGCAACACATTGTTGATTGCTCAGCAAACTCAATTATGAATTAACCCACGATTGCAGAAATTCTCCAAAATTATGCTCATTTCAAGCTGCTCGGAAGAACATTTTGTCCCTGTGGTAACTTTGCTTCCCATATTGGCTCCATTCTCCAGCTCCTTTTTCTTTTAAGTGCCTACAGGCTACACTAAAAAAAAAAAAAAAAAAAAAAAAAAAAAAAATCTCCAAACGAACTGCTCTGGTTGTCAGCCTAACAGGAGGTTCTGGCCAAATGCTTACTGATGGAAAGATTAAGAGTGAGGTCAGCCTGCAAGGTCACCATCTCAGCTTCCCAAACACTGCCACACAGCTCCCACCTCCCTCCCTGGCACTGTGCTTGATAAGTCAAGATCTGAGAAATCATTCCTAATTACGATAGTGTCAATTCTAGTCCTGCCTTTATGGTGACAAAAATCAAATTGCAGGCTCAGCTGTGGCTCTGTCTGATATAATAGCTGCAGCTTGCTAATGCAGCAGGCAGAGTTTGGAGGGAGGTGTGCAGGTGGTAATGTGTCCCACTGTCCTCCCAGACTAGGGCAGCATCTCTCCTTCTTGGCAGGCTTCAAATGTCAGGGTGGTTATTAATTACTAGAGTGGTCAGCATGATGCAGTGGATCCTGGGGAGCCAGCCACATCCTGAAAATATTCTGTGCTTGCCCAACGCATGTCTCTGAGCTTATTTTTAAGAAGCTTCATTAAAAAGAGAAATATAAATAAACCTTCTCTATCTCATAGATGCAATGCCAAAAATGCATAAAGAAATTAATGTACTGAAAGGCAGACCATGTGTCGTTTCACTGTTGTTTAACCTTCATTGAGCACTAA
>NW_007726813.1:82422-83121 GCF_000696425.1 Galeopterus variegatus
AATGTACTGAAAGGCAGACCATGTGTCGTTTCACTGTTGTTTAACCTTCATTGAGCACTAACTTTGTGCTAAGTACCATTCTAAATGTTGCACAACAGTAAAAGGTGGTTGTCATTATTGTCCTCTATAGCCAATAATAATAATAACACCAATAATAGTAGTAATATTAACAGACTAATATTGGGGTGGTTACAAAAAGATTCTTCACTTTACAAAATAACTTGTTGCCAGTTCCCCTCATAGGGACTTTCTTCAACATGTTGAAATCTTATGTATCTTTAAAGTCAACTCAATCTAGTCAACGCATATTGAGTCTCCATTAAATGCAAGGCCGTGTGTCAGACACAGGGAGACAGACAAGAGTAAGACACTTTGCAGTGAAGGCTTCTTTAGTTGCCTGTCACTCCAACAGGGCAATGAACTTGTGGGGCAAGAGCTGGGTCAGTTACTGGGAGAGGTGCTTTACCTGGATTTTTACCATTTATCTTCACCACAAAATCCACATTTATGGGTGAGGAACCTAAGCCGAGGCAGGGGAGGTGGGCTTTCCAAGGTTACAAGCAAGCGGGTGTCAGCAGCACCTGGCTCCTCCCTCTGTTACTTCACATCCTTCTTCCTGCTCCCTTATCTGAGATGGAAATAAATTCCTTAAACTAAACTTAATAGCTATTACAAAAAAAAAAAAAAAAAATCTCTGCC
>NW_007726813.1:83642-87571 GCF_000696425.1 Galeopterus variegatus
ATTCCTTAAACTAAACTTAATAGCTATTACAAAAAAAAAAAAAAAAAATCTCTGCCTACGGACACCCCAAGATTCCCAATTTAGAAATGAAGCCAATGCTATGTATCTACTGGCTTTATCACACTCATCCCTACCACCCCCCAAGACTCCAACCCCTCATCAGTGTTTGAAGCATTTGCATCAAATTTCTCCTTTTCCTTCACTTGGCTTCTGAGCAAATTTTCTCTTGGGCGAGAACTGGGATTTGCAAATCACTCCAGATTCCACAGGCAACCTGTTGGGTGAGCAAGTCTCTTACTCTGCCTCAGTTTCCACATTATAATTCAGGAGTGAGGGAAGGGGGGGGTGGCTGGAGGAGAAGGAAAAATAAGCTGCTGGGAGAATTCCTCCTTTCAAAGAACTGTCAGGTGCACCTGAGCCTGGCAGCACCAAGGAAAGGCCCCACTCTGTTTGCAAGGGAAAGCTTCTCCTCCCTGCCCCTCCTAACCCTGGTTAGGGTCATACCCTCCACATATGGGCCCTGAGTGAGAAAGTAAATGCGGCTCCTTGTCTGAGCAATGCCACCAAAACAAGGCAAGGACAACGACGCTGAGATCAGTGGCTGCCAGTGCTGTCGTGCGGTTGGGCTGGCGGTTCTGCACACCACGAGCAGGGACTGAGCTGCCGCGTCAAGGGCAGTGGGCCACTGAAGAATAAGTGAGGCCTCCCATAGATTTTCTTTTCTTTTCCTTTTTTTTTTTTTTTGGTTCTGGGGCCTCCCTCCCTCTCAGGAAGATCCGAGCTCCGCTCACAGGCGTCTCCGCCTTTCAAGGTGAACTCTACTCCTGGAGATGTGCTCTTCAGCAAAAGCTGGGGGAGAGGGAAGGGAGGGGGCCAGATCAAAGCTGGCTTTGAAGTGAGTCTAATTTTTGGAATGTTGCTAAGAGTGTAACACACAGTTCAGCAGGAAATTGGCTCTGGAAACAGCTTTGTAGTTGCTCCCCGGGACTGATGATTTCCCTGACCTGGTGGCAAAGGTGCAGAGCCGAGCAGTGGGGGAGATGAAGATTGCTGACTCTCACCGATCTGATTTAAATTTTTCACCAACCAAGTCCTTTGGCTGTGACTTGCCGAACACAAACGCAGTACAATAATGTCTGAAACAAACCCCCGGAGAAACTGGAAGTCTTTCAATAGATTCTGAGCTGGTTCCAAGACTGGGCATAAAGGACAGCAAGAATATTTGTGGCAGATTGGATAAAATGAACCATATAGTAACAAAAACAGTGACTATTCATTGACTGTTTATTATGTGTCAGACCCTGTGCTAAGAGACATTACACAATATCATATGATAATCCATGAAAAGTGTTTACGGCAGTGCCTGGCACTTAGCAAATGTTCAATATATGTTATTATTACTTTAATCCTCATCACAAACCTATACATTAGGTACTTTTTAAAATCCTCATTTTACAGATAAGGAAACTGAGGCCCAAGGAGACCAAGTGAGTTACCTAAGGTCAGTCAGATAAAACGGCAGTACGGATAATCAAATGCACATATAGCAAAATCTGAGCTCACATTTTATACTATGTGCTTTGCATCCAGGACAAGACTGTTAACAGTAAAGTCTATTTTGGAACAATTAATACCCTCTGAATTAAGGAAATGCACTCTTTTCATGAAATAGAATCCTGAGTATGTTTTCCTATAGAAAAAGAAAAAGAGAACAGATAGTCTTTCTTGTTACTACACAGGTTTTCTCTCTCAGGGATGCTATGAAGCCTGAAGGTGCTTTGCTCTTTTGGTTTACGCCTTTAATTTCTATGTTTGTTTTTGTTGTAAGGGGAGGGATTGGAGAGTGAGGATTAGGTGGATAATTGGTTAATCGATATGAGGGAACAAAAGGTTTTGCTGGGAAAGTAAGACCTAGCCACATGCTTCAAATATCAGCAGAGTAACAGAGACTGATGCCTGCTGAAGGGAGCTGGTGGTTAGTGGGGGTGCAGAGGAGAAAAGGGACTCAATATGGAGCAAACTTTGCTAAACAGGAGGGAAAAGGCACTTCCAAGAATGGATTCAGACACCTTAAATGAAAGCTTGGTTGGGATGAGATTTGACCATATGTTGTCAGGGATTTAATTTCCTCTTAGTCTCCTGTTTCTCCAAATTCTTCCCTATTGCTGTGTACTAAAACCCCTTTTGACAACACTGTGTCTAGCTAAGCTTCATATGTCATGTGGGGTCTACCTCTTTTTGCATTAGTAAACGTTGAGAAGCTAATACCTTGAGGCCAGGGATAGACATACGTTTCTCTGTCCTCCTTACGCTATGCTGTTATCTTCTTATTCCAGTCAGGAATAAGGGTGACTTGAAGGGTGGTGTGGTAGGTGGAATAATGACCCCCATAAAGATGGCCATGTCCCCATCCTCAGAAGCTGTGAATATGTTAATCTACATGATGTTATGGGTTGAATTGTGTCCCCCCAAAAAGATATGTTGATATTCTAATCACCAGTATCTCAGGATGTGAGTTTATTTGGAAATAAGGTCATTGAAGATATAACTACTTAAGATAAAGTCATACTGGAGCAGGGTGGACCCTTAATCAAGTATGGGTGGTGTTCTTATTGGAAGACAGCCACATGAAGACAGAGAGACATGGGGAGGATGCCATGTGACCACGCAGGCAGATATCAAGTATGGGTGTTGTCCTTATAGGAAGACAGCCACATGAAGACAGAGAGACATGGGGAGGATGCCATGTGACCACGCAGGCAGAGAGTGGAGTCGTGCAGCTGCGAGCCAAGCAATGCAAAAGATTGCCAGCAAACCACCAGAAGCTGAGAAGAGGGAAAGCAGGATCCTCTATAGGTTTTACTGAGAGCATGGCCCTACTGACACCTTGATTTTGAACTTCCAGCCTCTAGAACTATAAGGCAATAATATTCTGTTATTTTAAGCAACCCACTGTGTATTACAGACCTAGGAAACTACTTTAGATGGCAAGAGGAAAATGAAGGTTGCAGATGGAATTAAGGTTGTTAATAGGCTGACTTTGAGATGGAGAGGTGATTCTGGATTATCTGGGTGGGCCCAATGTAATCATCAGGTCCTAATAAATGGAAGAGGGAGGCAAAAGAAAGAAAACCAGAGAGATGGCAGCTCCCCGAAAAAGACTCAGCCTGATGATGCTGGCTATGGAAATAGAGGAGAGGCCAGGAGCCAAAGAAAAGGCTACCTCTAGAAACTAGAAAAGGCAAGGAAATATATTCTCTTCTAAGAGCCTCCAGAAAGAATGCAACCCTCCTGACACCTTGATCAAGCCTTTTGTACTTATGACTTCCACAACTCTAAGATAATAGATTTGTGTTGTTTTAGGCCACTAAATTGTGGCAATTTGCTACAGCAGCTATAGAAACTATTACAGGGAACTAACTGAACCTATCCAAGCAAAACTTAGAGAGGCAGGGATCCCCAGACCCAATACAATATAGGAGGAAATGGGAAAACTCAGTCTTGGTTGAACTATACTCTCCTCCCCTTCCCACCTTTCTGGCCCTTCAATTTAAGGCATACAGTCTCCTCTATACATGTATAATGATGAGTAGTAATAATAACAATAACCACTGACATTTACTGATTGCTCACCAGATACAGCCACCATTCTTAGTGCTTTACATACGTGATCTCTTATAATCTTTGCAACAACCTTAGGTATTAGGTCTCTGCTCTTACTTTCATGTTACTGATAAGAAGACAGAGGCAATAGAGATTAGATAACTTGACCTCGGTCACATAGCCGGTCAGGGCTGCAGCCTTGACTGTAATGGACACAAATGGCAGCTGGGTGGGTATCACAGAAGTGCCTGGTGTGAGTGTGCCTCCTGGGGATAGGATGGCTAGACTGAGCTGGAAAAGAAGATGCAACCCTTCTCTCCCTTCTG
>NW_007726813.1:88057-89405 GCF_000696425.1 Galeopterus variegatus
CCTGGGGATAGGATGGCTAGACTGAGCTGGAAAAGAAGATGCAACCCTTCTCTCCCTTCTGCCTGCATAAACATCAGGAGAGAAAATGCACAGTGCAAGTTGCCGTCTCTCTCAGTTCAAGACTTCTTTTGTTTCAGTTTCTCCACCACAAACTAGCAGGAGATCAATGCTGAGGATATTAAAAATTTTGAAGAGAGTCTCAATTCAAACTTGGCAGTAAGGGGATTGAGAAATGGGAACATGTTGCTTTCTTCCCCCTATTTCAAATGTGGTGCCAATATCCTGTCGAGAAAAGGATAAAAAGAGCGTCTGCATAAATAAATATGCTTTGTAACACCACTTAAACTTATTCTTGTCTGATATGAAAACACGATTGGTGAAAGTATGGGGAACTTGCTTCTTCTACTGCTTTGTCAAAGTTTATGAAACCCACTGATCTTTGGCATGGAGTCAACACACTGAAATACAATGTAAAGAAGGTGCAGTCAGTCCATTAGAATGCAGTCGACGACACCAGTTTGTGCTAGGGAAAGAGGCAGGAGGATGTAGAGTTAACATGGTCCACCTGCCAGCTGGCCAGGGAGCTCTGGTGAGCCCAGGGCTCTCAACTTCATGACAGTGCTTCTCCATCTTGCTGAGGTTGCTACATAGTTTTCCTGGAATGCAGGGATGCTAAGGAAAAAATGCCCCCAGGCCTTCTAAGAAATATCCCCCCATCCATCACTTCATGCCTACCTCGGACCTCCCTTGCTGCTTGGCTTGTCCTCGTCCACCTGGGAGTGCCTTCTCCTTTCCCTGCCTTTGCCCAAGGTGTTGCAGTGACTGGTGCAAGGAATAATGATGAACAGAATGTGTACACCAAGTAAATCACCCCCACTCTCTGCTTGCTCTTGAAAGAAGGAAAGCTGCTTTGGATTTCTGGATCCAAATCACAGTGTCCTAAAATTGCCTTATGTTTTGGTGTTTCCCTTTGCTTCACACCCTAACACCTAGCTTACCTCCATTGTGTTCCTTGGATAGCTCTGCAATCATTCCACAAACATTTTTTCATGCCCAAGAGATGTCAGGACCTCTGAACATGGAGATAATAGACTTGTGCCCTGCCCTTCGGGAGCTCATTGTCTGCAAAAGGAATATGCAAAATCACATTTCACTTGCCCACTGCCTCTTCCCACTCCCTGTGTATAATTGATTCAGTCAACATGTGTTTGAGTGCCTACTGTGTGCTAGCACTGTACTAGTTGCTGGGGATCAACAATTGAACGAGAAAGGCATGGTCCCTGCTCCCAAAGAACTTATTTCAAGAGAAATCTAAGTGTCACTGATGGATGAATGGATAAAGAAAGGC
>NW_007726813.1:90205-94086 GCF_000696425.1 Galeopterus variegatus
GTCAAGTGAAATAAGACAGGCACAGAAAGACAAATTCTGCATCATCTCAAGCATATGTGGAATCTAAAGAAATCAAACTCATAGAAGCAGAGAGTAGAATGGTGGTTACCAGGGACTGCTGGGGGTGGGGGTGTTACAGTTAATAACAATGCATTACATATTTGAAAATTGCTGAGTCGATTTTAAGTGTTCTCACCACAAAAAATGATAAGTAAGGTAATATGTATGTTAATTAGTTTGATTTAGCCATTCTCCAATGTATATATATATCAAAACATCATGCTGTACACCATAAACGTACATAATTTTTATATGTCAATTAAAAAAACAAAACAAATAAAAGGCTATTGGAGAAAAGAAAAGAGAAACTTAGATTGAATTATTCATGGTTGTATGCCACCAGCCTTGGCTGTATGTATTTCTGTAGTCCAATAGTGCCCCTGGAGAGCAAGGACATTGCCCGGCACAGCAAACACAAATAAATATTCACCACATGAATGACTGTTGGAGTTGACTTCCTTGTGCACCCCATCATGGGTACTCCTGCCCCAGTGCTCCCAGGACTAACCAAGACTACTGCAGATTCAGTTACTATGCCTAATCCAAAGTAGATGCCCAACAGATATGTGCTGATCTCATTTGGGTTCCTCGCTTCTCCACCCACGCTACAGTATGCATTGCCATTTTTGTGAAACAACTGTACAGTAACAATGAAAACCATAGGCAGCTATAGTCATCTCAAGCAAAACATGGTATGACTGTGCCTTACCACAAAAGGAAATATAAAATCTCTCTTAATTCTAGAGATCATTACAGTCTAAAAAATTCAAATCTTCTAATAAGAAGTTTATATTTTGATCTCTCTTAATAACAGGTTTTTGATGCATCAACATGATTTTTCTTAGGGTTTTGTTTAACCGAAAAAATATGTATTCATAAATTGTATAGTCCTCAATTTAGCGGAGATCCAAAGAGAATCTGAGAATAATGATAGGTTCTTGCTCTTATGAATTTAACTGTGCTGCCTTGGATTTACTTATTTTAATGTAACTTAGGATAAATTATTCCTCTATAAATATAACTCTTCAGGATTAAGAATATTTCATTCTCTGGAAGGCCACTATTTAGTACCAGTATTCAAGACCAAGGATGCTAAGCATTCAGAACTATCTGCCCTATGGAAGAGTGATTTAATAATTGTGAAATTGTACTATAAGAGTTGCACTTTCCATTCTTGGAGGAAATGAACATGAAGTGAGTTATAAGTTAGTGGATTTCAATGATGGCTCTTTTGGTGCAAGAACAATTTGGATCTTGTAGCCACAAAGAAATGCAAAGATGTCAAAATTTTTTCTCCCAAACAGAAATTACTTTGCTTGACTTTATTCTTTTTATTTGTAATGGAGGGAGAGGAAATATTAAATGCACATTTTGAAGAGGCAGTTACAATAGGTTTTGGCATTTTGGCTATCCCAGGGAATCACATCTGTGAGGTTGCCATTCTGTGTGATTATTGCTCTGGATGGCAAGGGCGTTTCATCTTGAATGCCAATGTTGATTGCTTAGTAGTGGCAGCCTGGAGAACTGTTGAGAAGTATCAGCAGGCTGCATCTGTTCCCAGCAGGAAAGAGGGCTATGATCGATTAGCGATGTCTGCCCTGGGTGCAAAAATGAGAAGTGATAGCACGTGTGCTCAGTATCTGCCAAAACGGACATAGTTCTGAAACTAGGAGAGGAAATTTTCATTGTGTCGGTATTGTAGACAGATAAATTAAGTTACAAATCCAAATGGGCCATATTTTTACAGAAGTCAAAATCTAGTCTTGTAAGAGTCCTGGAAGATAAATCACAGGTCAGTAATTATATAATAATGAGCCAAATCTGCCCTTCCAAAAAAATAAAAAAAATTCTACAAAGTCATACATTTTGTATAAATGTGTTTTTGCTATAAAAAGTCCGATTCACAATTTCAAAGCCAGGTGCTAACTTCAGAAGGCTTAACTTTTCCTTAACCACATAATTTCAATAGTCTATCTTTTGTTCTATCCATAACATAAATGCTATCTTAAATTTATTTTTTTCTCCTTAAAATAAAACTACTCTGTCAAAATTCTATTTCTGGTTTGCATGTTAAAATCTAGACATTTGGGTGAAAATACGAAACTTAAACTTTGGATTCAAATTCCAACTATTTGTCTTTTCTTTTTTTAAACTTAAAATTAGATTTCTAATCTTTGCAAATGTGGATTTGATGATTGATTGTTAAATAAAGGCTGGCCCTTAAGGCTCTAAGAGAACTTTTAACCTAAAGTGTACTGACAAATAAGAATTAATGACTACACAATTGTTAATGAAGAGCAGTAGCTGAGTACTGAAAATGTAGATTTCTTTAAGAATTTTACAGTGACATTGCAGCAATACTTGTGACAATTCTTCATTTCCCAAAGAAGGGAGATTAAATACAAATGATTGCATTATGCAGAAAGACAAAGGGAATGTACTTAATATTTTGAAAGTAAGGTAATGACCACACATCTGGCCCTCTTCCCTTTCAAAAGTCCAACTGTAAACTCTGAAGCAGGATAAAGTAAAAAAGCTTCTAGGTGGTATCCAAGATTTAAAAATCTATGATGTGAGTTTCTAGTTTGTTTCCTTGTCTCCTGTTAGAAAAGGGAACTCTCTCCCTTGGAAGAGAATAAAACTGGTTCAATTTTTAAAAAAGAGAGAGAAAAAAGAAAACGAAAACATAAAACTCAGCAGAAATGTCACACTGAGGAATAATAATAAGCATTAAACACTATTTAAGTCATGCATAACCACTAAAATATATGACCCCTTTCCATAAATTGAAAGGCACTGTATTCAGCAGATTATGGGTCTCAAATGCTGAACTAAGAGAAGCTCCAAAGATACCCACGCCTTGTAGACCTAAAGATTAATTCTGATCCGTGGTAGCTTCCTCTCCGAGTAAGCAATACACTCTGCCTGGAGAACTGCCAAGGTAGGGCTTTCTTTTCTCTTTCCTCAGGGCACTTTTGCTGAGAATCAACATGCTGGAGACTGTGTTGGGGAGAAGGAGGGAGTGAGAGAAAGAGACAGAGAGGGAAAAGAATGGGAGGGAGAGAGGGAAATGGAGAAGAGGGGAGAGAGTACATCTTTTTCCTCCAAGGATTTACAGCCACTGAAGTCCTGCCAGTCGTCTCCAGACAACACTTCAGGCTCATCTGTTGCTAACAGAATGTGTGATTCAAACAAGAGAAAGCCTAGAACAGAGTGATTCTGAGAACCAAGAATTGGCTGGAAATATTAAACCTGCAGTCAGAAGACATGCTGCAGTCAAAAACGAACTTTAACTTAGAGCTGGAGATCTTCGAGTTGAACGTCCTCAGTTTACAAATGAGGAAACTGAGGCTTATGGACATGTGACTTGCTCTCTTACGGTTGTCTTTCTCTAAGACATGGGATCTTTATGAACCAGAAAACTTCATCTCTTCCTTAGAGATGGAATATTATTGAGTCTATCAGATTTAATTAACTTAGGGCAGCATCATTTTAAAAAATTGGTTCTATGGCTATTTGTGCAAAATTTGTGATACTTTTATCTCTGCGGTGGGGCTGCAGGAGAGAAGATGGAATAACACCTCTTCCTGCCAAGGCTGGGCTTTCTTTTCTCTTTTCTCAGGGTATATCTGCTGAAAACTTATGTGCTGAGGACTGTGTTGGGGATACCAAGGGAGTGAGAGAGAGAAAAAGAGAGAGAGAAGAGAGAAAAGAGGGAAGAAAAGAGGGGAATCCTAGAAATATGCAACAAGAGTTTACAAAAGTATGTATTTTTATTTTTAGGATGATCTAACAAAAGTACTAAAGGCTGAAGGACCATC
>NW_007726813.1:94346-96162 GCF_000696425.1 Galeopterus variegatus
GGAGTTTACAAAAGTATGTATTTTTATTTTTAGGTTGATCTAACAAAAGTACTAAAGGCTGAAGGACCATCTTGACCAGAAAAGTTTTTGGTTTTTTTGCCTACTATTATTTATGCTTTTTTATTATTGAGTTGATATTATTAATGACAACATTTAAAGTAACAGTGTTTATCTTTAGAAGCACTATTCTGTAAGACAGAGTCTGTGAGTTCTTAAAATGGAGTTACAAGGATGTAGAGTATAATACTTCAGATTTATGCTCTCTTAAGGTGAAATGCTTCCTTCCTTTATTTTAGATTTCCTCTGCGGCATCATCTAGAATAGAAAGCCTTTTAAAATCTGATTCTAAGTCAGGTCTCAATAATCCCAACCTCTCCCTCTTTTTCCTAGCTTTCCCTTCTCTCTTTCTTAATCAAAGGAATGTAATGTAGCCAATCAGCACAGAGCCTAAAAAGAGAAATAAGAAGCAACAGGGAACACCATTCACATCGTACACCCCCAGTGCACAACTCTACATAGAAAACAGCGTGAATGGTGCTCCCTGGAGTTGCGTACCGCTGTGCTGAGTACACTCCTCGCCTGCATCAGATGGTCTGTGTGGAGTCAAGATTCTGACTCTCAAGCCTCATTACAGACAGGCTGAGGCCAGAGTGGGTAGGAGGTGCAGATGATTGCTTTGAAATGCTGACCTTGAGTATTTTTGTCAAAGAAGAAATTGAGGGGTTTGATCGTGGCCACTGAGTTCGGGGTGGGTGGGGAGCAATGCCTTTCTCAGAAAATCAGGGGCTGCACTTGGGCAAACAGGTGCACAGGCTAATTGTCAGCTCCCTGGCGGGGCTTGCTAGTCACTGGAGAGCGGGCTTGCACCTTAGGAGCTCTTTGAAATGTTCACTGATTTGATTGTTTAGCACCACCCACAAGAGGCTCTTAATTGCATTCCTAGAGCATTGGCTTTCTATGGAAATTACTTAAAACACAGCTTAAGTGTTAAATCTGAACTGTGTAATGTGCAATTGAGGGTTTTTATTTTATTTTATTTTTTTAAAAATAACCTCACTCCTGGCTGCCTCCTTGTAGGAAACTCTGACAGGTTCAGTGGGAAATCTCGGGGCTGGTGCACATTATAAGTTATCTCCTGCAGGGTTGGCAGGTGTGAGCTATGTCAAATAAATTTATTACAGTCTGTGCTAATAATGAAAATTATAGAAAAGCTAGATGAAAGTGCTCTACAGCCAGCTAATTTGAAGCTACCTTACTAGACAATAACAAGCTCCTAACAGTTTTTCCTTTTTTAAAAAAACACTAATTATGCTTAATGTTCCCTGTCGCATTAGCTTTCATGGTAATTATATTTCAAAACTTTTGCAATTAGGGTGCAGTTAATATTGTGGAATATTGCAATTATTTTTCATTGTGACACCTCTATTGAAAGCTGGTGGCATAATGATCACATTGTTCAACTAAATCAGAACTGTAGAAATATGGCAAATGAACCAATTACACATTATTATTTCTAATTACAGATAATGTCATTTTCTCCACTTTTGTCCAAAAGAATTTCTCAAACACAGATAATCCTGAATTTCCCTATTTGTAAGGGCTTCCTTGTTTTCTCATCCACACACTGGTATATTTTCATATTAGTGCCCTGAATGCTAAATTTAGAAAGGTCTCAAGGGGATTTCTTGAATTTTCTTCCTCCACCCTCAGTTCCCTCCCATGGATTTTTAAGCCAGATGCTCTCATTGAAAAAACCCTCAGCCTTGGCCCAGCTACTGACAGCACGCCACTGCTATGAGCTGGTGTGAACTGAGCT
>NW_007726813.1:97141-107062 GCF_000696425.1 Galeopterus variegatus
AGCACCAGAAACTTAAAGAGTTGCCTAAGATTTTATATGTAGTTTGTGGCTATTAAACTGAGAGAAGCTTTTCTGACTCTTAATCACAATCCCTAAAGTTAGGGTGACCAACTTTTGCCTGACCATTTTGCCCAGGATTAGAGATCTAGAACAGTCCCCGGCAAACCAGAATGGTTGGTCACCTTACCTAGAGTTTATATTAACTTGTACATGAACTGAGAAACACAAAAGATGTTTTCTACATCGGGCTCCCTTGAAGTTCTGACTTTTCCAAATATAAGACAGACACACAGTGGGAAATGGGAAAAAATAAATAAAAACGATCCCAAAGCTGGATTTAATCACTTTCTGATGCTGTTTTCCCAATTAGCCCACAATCTCTGTGTGGGGCAGGGCTGGGCTTGTTCCTCAGGAAAGCTCCAGCACCTTGCTCTGCATCCAGCCTGTGGTAGGTGCTCAAGACATATTTGTGAAATAATATTACTAGTATCAATGGCTTGCATTTATATAGTCCTTATTAAATTACTTTGCTAAGTAACTTAGGTGCATTTTCTCAATTAATACACACATCAATTTACAAAGGAAAGCAGTGTTGTACTACTTTTGTCCCTTCTGTTCCAGCGAGGAAACCAAGGTGTAGAGAGTCTAGGTAACTTGTTCACAGTTGCCCAGGTAGGATGTGGGGAGGCAGATGGGGATGCAGGTCTGGTGACTCTATAGCCCATCCTCTTAACCACATGGTGGCACTTTGGACAGAAGGACCACTGTGTCTCACCCAACTTCTTGGTGGTGTTGACCCTCCAACAGTGTTAAGCAAAGCATGTAATTTAGTGGAAATAATTTACTATTTTCCTGCCTAGGGTACACAAACAGGCTTTTTTTTTTTTTTTCCTTCTGCTTTTGCACATACTCATGGGACAGCAGCCAAGTTTCTCAGGTACATAGTGATGCCTAGAATTTTTCTAGTAAAATTCATAAGTTCTGAACCCAGAAGGTTTGCATTCTATATTTCTAAGAAGCTACCAGATGCTGCTGCTACTGCTGGTCTGACTTCCACCTACTTTTCTGTCTCATCTCAGGCTTCTCTCTCCTGGCTGGATAAGTTATAGCTATACACATTTCCTTCTAGTTCCTCAACATAAACAAAAACATTCCTGTTTTGAATACTTTTTTTGCTATTCCCTTTGCCTATAAAAAAGCCCTACCATCCCCAATCTCCACTCCAGCCACCCACACCTTGTCACGTGGTGACCCTATGTGGTCATAAACTTCATGGATCCAGGGGCCACAACTTTCTTGGGTACTGCTGGGTCCATCATGTTTAGAAAATGCTGGCCTGGGGTAGGTGTGCAATGATTACTAGTTGAATAAACGCAGTATCCAGTCAAATAGTAAATTTACTTTTTTTTTTTTTTGGCATTGAAGCATCTTTTTTACATATATTTTTTCCTAGTCTTTTAAAAAGATTTTATTGAATATTGGAAAATTATAGTTGCATATATTCATGAAGTAAAAAGTGATGCTGTGATATATGCACATGATGTGGAATGATTGAATCAAGCTAATTAACATATCTGTCACCTTAAATACTTATCATTTACGACAGATTTACTTAAAGTGCAAAAAAACATTCATGGGAATTGCTACCATTTGAACTGCATTTCTCTTAGGCTGTCAAAGCTATTTTTCCCAGGAGTACAGAATAATATGTAAAAATGCCAGATTTGTTTTCCTGTTCTGAACAAATACAGCCAACCTAAGTGCTCCGCTCCTTTCATATACAGTGGGGGAGTACAAAAGCAAACTGTCACACGCGATCACTTTCCAGGCGGAGTGGAAGCACTGCAATATGAAAACAGGTTCTCCTTCATAAGGTACAGAGCGCTCCAGAACATGGAAGTGACATCGGGTCTCATTCTCGATGAATAGGCTGCCATAACACGTTATTTATACAACTCATTCCATTTCTCCCAGGAGTTTTACAACCATCATATCAGTTTTCCTCTCAAGGAGGTAACTTCATAGGAGGTATTAATCCTCTTATGCTGGGGCAACCCCAGGAAGTGAGTTATATTATCTGTGTCACTGAGGCAGAAGCTGGGAGCTGAGGAGGCTGGGATGGCCTTGAATCTGATATCTCCAGAAGGCAAGGTAATTAAAATGACAAGGCAGCCAGTGTGTGCCAACAACAAGCAGAGTTCTCTTCTCCAGCCCGCCATCAAGATGCTGATTTCAGTCCACACCTTGAGAAGATGGTTTGCAAACCCTTTCTAACATGTGTGGAGTACTTCCTACACTTTGCTTTCAGGACTTAGATTTATTGAAGGTGACAGTCTGTTTCATCTTCCATACTCACTGCAGCTTCTTGGGACAGAGGGTCCATGTCTATGACCCCCCACTCCCCCCACCACCTGCCTTTCATGCACAAACACCCAGAACCTTCTCCTAAAAATCTGTTGCCCGTTAGCAGAGCTTCTCCTTGGCCTAACTCTAGAAGGCCCGAAGAAATGGAAGGGGATTTGCTCTTCAAAACAAATTTTCATAAAAGGTATAAAAAGAGAGCAATATCCACTGTAACTCAGGATATGAGGAAACAGGCTCACTCATACACTGTTAGTGGTTTCTAGCTGCTATCACATTTAGTTGGCATACATTATAGAAGTTATGAAAAGATTAATTACCTATGGTCTTATATTTCTACTTGTACAATTTTATCCTAAGGGTGGTTTCTAGCTGCTATCACATTTAGTTGGCATACATTATAAAAGTTATGAAAAGATTAATTACCTATGGTCTTATATTTCTACTTGTACAATTTTATCCTAAGGAAATAATTATAGATAGGCCAAGTAATTTTTACATAAGGATGATCTTTGCAGTGATGTTTTTTAATAACAAAAAATTGAAACAACAAAAATGCCTGACAAAAGGGAGTAGGTTTAAATAAATTGTGATATATCAGCGTGACGGAATAACATTAGTACAGTACTCTAGAATAATATCTAATGACACCCAATTACATTAATAACCATTATTTACCAAGCAATTATGACCATACTAGGTATGATGCTAAGCACATTAAATGCACTAATTTATTTGCTCTCCCAAGAATGTTGTGAGATGGGTACTATTATTGCTCCCACATTATAGTTTAAGGCTAGAGAGATTAGATAACTACCTGAGGTTGCAATGCCAGTAAGTGTCAGAATCTGGTTTCCAGTTCAGGCAGACTGAGCCCAGAGCCCAAACTCATGCTCACAGCACCGTTATGTGCTGGTTCCCGGTGCTGTATGTTTCCAAATTAAAGATAATAGCTCAGCTTGGTATTTGAAAATTGTAAAAATATGTATTTATATATAATTATGTATATAATATATACTTATATATAATAAATAATAAATAAGATGCATTTTTCTTTCCATCCTTACATCAACATGTATTTATTGAGCGTCTACTATGCACTAGGAACAGTTCTATGTGCTAACAATTCAGTCATGAACAATTAAGATAAACTAAAGAAAAGAGAGAAAGGAAAGTTATATATCAAAAGGTTGATGGTGATAATCTCTGGGTGTCTGATTTTGGATGGTTTTCATTGTTTTAAATCTTATCTGTATATTCCAATTATTCTTCCATGTTCATAGAACATAGGAAAAAAGCATATCTAACTCATGTAATTAATGAAAAAAAGATCAAGGAATTAAAAGACACATACACACACTCCTATCTCCTCTGCGGGGCTCCCCATGAGTGTGTCCTGTGCTACCAATGTCTAACAGGAAGACTCCTGGGCTGTCACCCCTGTCTTCACTCACCAGCAGCACTGGCCAGGCATCAGTCCCACCTCACCGGCCCCTCACCACCCTAGTCTTCTTGCTTCCTGAGGCATCCATCAAGATAGGACATGCTGGGCTGACTGAACGCTTGACCTATTTCAGACAACCTTTCTCTGCCACAGTCATAACCAGGTAGTTATTAACCAACCCAGTGATTAACGAGAAAATTAACAGTTTGAAAACAGGGCCAAGCCTCCAATCCTTCCACTTCAAACACTGATCTGTGTCAGCCTCTTCTTTCCAGGCTCATTTGCAATGAATTCTCACAGACAAATTTCACTTCCAAACATGGGAGATGATGTAAAAACCTTGCCCTTATAAAACATTACTCCAATTCCCAAATTTTACTTTGGACCATCATTAGAGCAGCCCTAATGAGAAAACAAATATAAATATAGATGTTCTCAAGCCAGGCCTGGAAAAGTTTCTTCTCCTGCCTGCCGGGAATATCATTTAACTTCTCAGTATCACAATTTCCACCTTCATGACACACAGATCATAATTCCTCCCCCACATAAGTGTCAGTGGTTTCATGTATGGAAAGCGCTTTGATGATTTTTAAAAAATTACCAGGGAAGTCCCAATGCTGTTTCATAGCTCACCAGCTCCTCAGATCTAAGAGCTTCCTAATGCACCAAAGTGAAACGTTTGCCTTGGTGTGATGTTTCCAGAGGAAGATATCATTCCTTTTTTTCCCTTTTCTTTTTTTAGTGGGTTGAGGGCACAGACAGAAAGATACTGTAAGAAGCAGTATGAGGTCTAGCCATTTCAGGTGTGAAACGCACTTCTGCATGCATGCGAAATGTGCTCTGTGCTGCCGGGCGAACTAAGCTCAGGGAGGTTAGCCAAGGGTGGAATAAAAGCCTTAACAGAGAACACCTTCGCGTGAGTGGATTAAAACAATACCTTTCAAATTAATTTAACACACCCTCTTTTATTTAATTCTTTTTGTTCAAGTGTCAACTTTTTGTCAGAATCGAGTGCAGTGTTTTCACTACATCCTGATGGATTCCTGCTCATTTGCCTGGCGACACTTTCTCCCTAAAGGGAATCTGCTTTCTGTGGAATAGAACTCTGTCTGGAACAACCCAGGAGATGTTTTCATCTACCTGGATAGAGACTTTGGCCCCTGCTGGTTTTTCCTCCCATACAAAGGGTTGTCCTCTAAAGGGGTCATGCTGGTTTCCACAGAGAGGTCAGACGTCTCTTAGGAGTTGGACCGCCCAAGTTCACTCCAGGCTCCACCACTTTTTCTCTGTGTAACCTTGTGCAAGATACTTAACACTTCGGTGCCTCAGTTTTCTCCTCTGCAAAATGGGGATACCTAATACTTCAAGGCTTGCTGTTGACTTCATGTAAAGCACTTGACTAAGAGCCTGGCACATGACAAATCCCTTGCAGACAGGAGTTATTATTATCATTATTGTTATCATGATGACTTTGCAAGCTTTCTTCTTGCCTGAGATAGCTTATCTTCCTTGCCTGTCTTAGCACTTGACGCTGCTGGCAATAATGTTTCCTGCACCCATCCCCCAACCCACTCTTTCTTTATCTCTGATGATGATGCTACATTAGTGTGACTCTTACTCCTAACTCTTGCCCCTTTTGCTTTCTTCTCTTCTTTCTGTTTTTTCTTTTTTCTTTTTTCTTTTCTGAACATGTAGGCATTACTGGAGGCTCTGTCTTCAGGCCTCTTTTTTCCTATCAGCAAACCCTCTTCTCTCAGCAGTAGCATTCTGTCCATGGGCTTCAAAGTGTGACTCTTACTCCTAACTCTTGCCCCTTTTGCTTTCTTCTCTTCTTTCTGTTTTTTCTTTTTTCTTTTTTCTTTTCTGAACATGTAGCCATTACTGGAGGCTCTGTCTTCAGGACTCTTTTTTCCTATCAGCAAACCCTCTTCTCTCAGCAGTAGCATTCTGTCCATGGGCTTCAAACATGCAAAATCTCTCTCCATTTCCCGATATTTCTCGCATTTCTCATAGTCTCTTTTTCCCCTTTCCCTTCATTCCACTCTTCTTCTGTTCCCTTCCAGTCTTCTCTTCACCTCTGTCTCTTCTTCCTGAGTTCTAGACCCAAACTTCAGTGGCCTGCTGGGCATTACCATCTAGCCGATCCACAACTTTTCACAATCAAATTTATTTTCTAGCCGTCAACAAGGATTTCCCTCCCTATTCCCATTCCTGTTTTTCCTAAGAAGAGCCTCACCATTCTCCCAGCCATGCTCAAGAACTCAGAGCCATCTTTGATTCTTCATTCTCGTTTCCCTCCAAATTCATCCCGTGTGCAAGTTTCTGCCAAAGTTCCTGGCATCTCCTACCTTAGCGATGTGGCCTTAGGGAAGGTTCTCCTTGCTTCTGAGAGCCTGGTTCACATCTTGCAATCACCAGCTAAGTCTTTGCACAGCTCCAGTCTCTCCCCCTGGCTTGTCTTACACCTGCTTCCGTGTGAACTCTTCCTCAAGAGCATCTGGGGAGCTTTTAAATCCTGGCTACTGGCTCTTTTACATCAGAATTTCTAGATTGGCACCCAGGCACTCACATTGTTTCCAACTCCTGAGGTGCTTCCAATATGTAGCCCAGGCTGCCAACTATAGCTTAAGGGATAGCTAAGCAATTCCAAGCTCCTGCATCAGTGCTTCTCAAACTTAAGCATATGTTATAGTCCCCCGGAGAGCTTGTCAAACTTCAGATCATTGGGACCTGGAGTTTCTGATTCCCTAGGTCTGAGGAAGGGGGAGAGGAGGGATATTGAGGACTTGCAGTTCTTACAACTTCCCAGGAGCTGCTGAGGCTGCTGGTCTGTGGGGCCCAAACTTTGAGAACCATGGCACTAACTTATCCTCCTTATTGGAGGCATCTGAAAGCGGCTTGCTGAGAGGAAAACCACACTTCATTAGGTCTGGGTAAGCTAAGGAGTGCTTTGCTATGGTGAAGAGCCTTTGGAAGATGACCTAGAACAACAGGGAGTAGGAGGAAGTCATATCTTTCATGCACAAATCTGTTGTCATTCCAATCACTGTACCCACAATGAAAGGGACAGAGTTAATGCTCTGGCTCCACTTCCAATGTTTGGGGTGGTGCCAGGTGCTCAGCAGATGCCAAAAACAAACAAACAAACAAACAAACAAACAAACAAACAAACAAACAAACAAACAAACAAAGACTATGGATCACCCAACTCAAATTCCTAAGGAATTTCCCAGGCTCCTAAATTCAGTTCTCTATCTGTTTTTCTCTCAACATATCATCCTACCGATATTGATCTACCTGGCTATCAATCTATGTATGTATTTATATATCTATATATCTTGCTTCTAAAATAAGGACTAACTTGAGGCAGCTCTCACAAATGTAGCAAAGAATGTAGATGCCAACAAGAATACGGCTGGAATATCCCATCACTGGGAAGAATGTGGTTTCTCCTCTTTCATTTCATTTAGGCTTTAAAAGTCATTGTGACCTGGGAGGCCAATAAATCTGTATTCAACATCTCCTGACAGGGATCACTGTAAATAGCATTCCTACCTAAATTATTTAGTTTTATAGCAAGAAAGGAAGATGATGAATATAATCTGGAATGGGTTTTATACATCTTTTTAAGACCAGATTTTTTCCTGCTTTTCTAAGCATCTGCATTACTAGCAGCTCTTCAGCTAATATTCAAGAAAGGAAGATGATGAATATAATCTGGAATGGGTTTTATACATCTTTTTGAGACCAGATTTTTTCCTGCTTTTCTAAGCATCTGCATTACTAGCAGCTCTTCAGCTAATATTGTTTTTTGTGCCGAAAAGCAAAGTTTACCAGGGCTGTCTTGATTGTGAGTACTTTATAATTACTGGAGAAGGACAAGTCTCTGAATTCTGAGCAGGGAAAAAAATAAAAAGGTACCAAAGAGCTGTACCAGTTCAGCTAATGGCGCAAATGAGACTTAAGAACCCAGTGAAAGAGTAGAAATAGTGCCGGTCCTCATTGCTTGCTAAATTAGGGGAAAAATTCTACAAAGCTAAACTAAACCAGCTCATCAGTCAGTCCTTACTCATATGCTAAAAATGTAGATTAATCAGGAAGCGAGGGAAGAATGGAGCAAGGCTTCTGCCTCCCATTCTTTGAAGCATGATAGACTGATGAGCCTAACATTATAAGCCTTTCTGCCATCGTAGACCAACCGAGTTAAGCTCATTTCGGGTGGTTATAAAGATTCATGTAGCAATTATTTAGAGACTTGCACAGCCACCCTTTAATCAGGCTGGGGAAACGCACATGCCAGCTATTTTCTGGACATTTAGCAAGGAGGAAAATGCAGGCATGATTCGAAAGGCAATTCCTCTCTAATGGCTTTTGGAGTTTCCACTTTCCAGCTTCTATCCCTGTACTCTTTGAGGTACAAGGGAACCAGCTTTAAAAATACCCATAAAGGAAAAAAAAAAAAATATATATATGTCCATAAAGGTATGGGGAGGTTGATAATGGGGACCTGCTTTGTGCTTTGCCTCCCGTCTTTGACTCTTACTAGAGATCACAAATGGAGCATCTGTGATTCTCCCATCGAGTGACCTCTTTCCTCTAGGCTGTGCGGGACTTTTGTTCTATGTCTCTATGCTTTTTAATAAGGGCACATTTTCACCTTAGCATTGGATTTTAGATTGTAAATGTTTTATTTCTCTTCCTAGAGGACAGATTCAGAGTTTCAGTCCTCTTCGTGTTGTCCCCAGCATAGTCTCAAAACTATTTATGGAATGAACGTGCGCCTGGGTGAGTAGCAGACGTCACGTGGTTGGGGTAGGAGCCGCATGCCTCAACCATGAGCTCTCTTAAAACACTCTCTGACTTCCATTTATAATCCACAGTAGTAGACACGGCTCTTCACAGCCAGATCCCAGCCTCACTTCCACTTCCAGCCTCATTTCCAGTCACTCCCCCACGCCCGCCTGAAGCCAGACACACCTGCATGTTGGCCTTCCCTTTGGCATTTCGAACTTTCCCCAAATGCACCATGTTCTTTCATCTCTCCATGCTTTTGCACTTGCTGTTGGCATTTCCTGAACCCCCCACCCCCACCCAATCACCGCAGCTGACTACTAATCATGATTTAGGAGACCAGTTAGGTGCCATCCCTGCAGGAAGGCTTTCCTGATCCCAGCTCTAGCCCAGGTGGGGAGGGCCTGGCTGTGCCGTTCCAGCACTGCTTCTCCATCTATCAGAGCACCTGACCTGCTGTATCACAATCGTCTGTTTGCTTTTGTTCTCCTAACACTTCACCCACCCCATGTTGCCACTAACTAGACTAAGCTCTCCCTAAGGCCAAGTACCTGGTCTTAGTTATCTCTGATTCTCCGACTGTTGCACAATGCAGATATATAACAGTACATTCTATAACCACAGATTCTCAGCAAATACTTGTGAAATTGAAGTGAATTATTTGAATCATTTGAAAGCAGTAGAAACTACCTGAAAGAGTCTTCAGCTTCTTAAGTCTCTAATAACATTATTACAGAAAACACTGAACAGTAATAACCGAGCTTTAAGCCAATGGTTCTCACAATGTGGGTCCCAGGCCAGCAGTAGCAGGCATTACCTGGGAACCCAATAGAAATGCAAATTTTTCATTCCCAGCCCAGACCTGTTGAATCAAAAAATCTAGTATAGGGTCCAAAAATCTGCATTTTATAAGCTCTATAGGTGCTTGCTGGTGAGAACCTCTGCTTTAAATAACGAAAAGCAGTATTTTGGGAAGTAGAATGTAGCCGTGACAAGAGCAAGGCCATGGAAATCAAGGAGCAATGGTTCAAATCCTAGCTGCTCTGATCGATTTGATGCTTCTGTGGATCTGGTCAAGTTAGCTAAACTCTGTCAGGCTCATTTTCTTCATTAATGAAAGGTAGAGGGACCAAAGCAAAGGACAAACTTAAAATGCCTAGTACAGTGTCAGGGTACAGTAAATGTTCAGCAGATGGTAGTTACTGATTTACTCTTTCCCAGAATGTATGCCATCCAAGACTAGTCCCGAAAATATTCAGTGGAAGGAGGTGAAGAAGAAAGAGAAGAGAGGGAGAAGGAGGGGGAGGGGAGGGAGAGGAGGAGGG
>NW_007726813.1:108161-111834 GCF_000696425.1 Galeopterus variegatus
GGAGGGGAAATGCTGTCTGGTCAAATAACTTGGAGAAATAGGTATCTATTCTCTTGGAGAGTCTCACTCAGTTCATATCAGCATAATAAAGGCTCTGAGAAGTCTTACAACTTTTTTCCCCTAAACTTTGTTTAATTCAGTCTTTCCCAAGGTTTCCTTCCTTCCTCCCTCCCCTCTCTCCCCTCCCCCTACTTTCTTCCTTCTTTTCTTCTTTCCTTCCTTTCAGGGTGAGTAGAGAGGAGGCAAGCTTTTAGCTTCTGGTTATTTAGGAGGGACAAAACAAAAGGAAAGTTTCACTTGGGTTTTGGGTTTTCGATTATTTGCTTTTTAACTGGAGTTTGGGAAGAAGAATAATCTCAAGAATTTTCTTGTAGTAACATTGAATATTTGGAAAATATAGGTAATGATGTGTCAATCAGCCAACAAATATTTATTGAATACATATTAAGTTCTAGGCAGTCTTTTGAGTCCTGAGGACACTCACTGTAAGGCAGAAGGAGAGCAAATCTGGATGGGAAAGGGCTATCTGAGGAGATGATGTTTGAACCAGGTGAATGGTCAGGCCGGCCATGGGGAGATATGGCAAAAGATCCTGGGGAGATGGAACAGGAGGTGTAAGGCTGTCACAGGATAGAACCGGGTGTTTTTGAAGAATGCCAAGAAGTCTAGTGTTGCTGCAGAGTTGGAGAGAAAAGCAGAATGGAAAAAGTTAAAATTATGAATGTCAGGCCTTGGCCAAATCACACCACGCTAACCATAATAAATGGTCCGGGTTTTATTCTAAGTGCAATGAAAATATATTTTACTAAACATGCTGGGTTGGCCTGGTTTTTAGGTATGAGATCCTATATTTTGTATCTTCTTTGGTGATACACAGAAGCTTCAAAGACCCACAGAGCCAAGTACTTTTTCTCCGTCCATCATTCAACCACCCTGTAATCATCTGTGATTTCTGTTGTTCCAAGCAAATTGCTTAATAGGCAACAAAGATACGAAGATAAATAAAACAAAACTTCTTCCTTCAAGTAAAGCTTCTTCCCTCTAGTAAGGTACTTACAGTGTTGAAGAGCTTGGGTGAAGTATAAATGGTTATGCCAGTTGCATTGAACTACCTTGACATATTTCTCAGGGATTCAATATGCATAATGGGACTAAATCTTCAGCTGGAAATAAACACTGCAGTATTTTGACTACTGACTATATAAAGTGCATTATTTTACCACATTCTAAAGCATGCTAAGTATACTTGTATGGATCCTGACTTTGTATAGAGCACAGGAACTAAGATAATAAGAATTCAAAGCCAACACATCAAACTTAGTTCCTCTGTCATCCGTAAGGACTAATCTTGCTTATGGGTTCATCCCATACTTGAATGATTGTCCTACTACAGAGTTGTAAAAGCCTTTAGAAATTATTTCCTTCTTCATTTCATTAGCTAATGTTTTTTTCCCTCTAACACTTTTCTCAAAAAGCCTCTTATAAAAAACTTTTTTTGTTTGTTTCCCGTGGCAAAGGAAAAGGAAATACTAGCAACGAAGCATATGCTAAGGTAATTTAAGAGTTGTGATAAGCCGAAAGGAAAAGATAAACAGCCCCCTGGAACTCACAAATATAAAGAGTTTGTTTGTTTTTAAAGAAATCTAATTGGACACAGCAGGAGTCTTGATTCCTATGCCTCGTTGTTTTATAAGCAGAATTTTCTACTACAATGTAGGAAGTTAGGGTGAGTGCTCAACTTCTCCGAAACCGATTCTTTCACATCTATCATTCGCTGGTATGATAGGTGACCAATCTGAACTGCTTTGACCAACTTTGGAGGGAGTAGGGTCATGGAAGTGGAGGTCTAAACCCTGAACATGAAGTATGTGAATAGTTTGTATGATCTACCAATTCTTTGGTCTGAGTAGCTACTGAGTTACCATCTTGCCTTGAATTTCCTTTGTGTTTATTATAGACAGAGAGTTCTGAGTAGCCCAACTCCTGTCGTTTACAGCAGGTGCTGATGAAAAGCCATAAGAGAAGAAGGACCCCAGCAATGAGGGGATGCTCTACCTCTGCACAGCATCCAACAAAATCTCAGAGTCAGTGTCAGGTGTAATGAGGAAATCTGGATGAAGGTTCTCAGTTCTATAAGGAAGAGTGCTGATTCCATTGTCCACATGGGGTGTCATTATTATTAACAAATGATAATATTAATTTGTGTGTCCACCTCTCCCTGTGCAGCAGAGAAGCATTTTTTTCCCCACACATTATTCTGAAGTATCATTATCCTTGTGTTATAAATGGCAAAACTAAAACACAGAGAAGTTAATTAAAGAACTTGCCCAGGGTAACAATAGTACAAATGGAGAAGGGAATAAGGCATACACTTTGGAGCTCTTAAGAGAGGTTTTTGTGGAACTGTGATAAAGGTAAAATCAGGGCATGGGCTCCCATCTTTTCCCAAACCTGCTGAGGACATATTTCTCAAGTTCTTTTGCTAGGCGTGACCTCGTAAACTCAATAGGTTTTGGAAATAGAAACGCCCTCCCATCCCCAAGTAGCTGCACAATGGATTCTGGATGGCACATGCCATGCCATGTCGTGTAAGCTCTCTCCATATGATCTCCGCTTTGTTAGTACATCTTGACAACAGGGGGTGTTAGATTTTTGGGTCTACATTTTCGGGTCTACATTCTTGGTGCTACATTTTTGGTTTTTCATCCCAGAAAGGAAAGCCCCATCAAAGCTTGGTTGCACTGTCATGTGGGAATGTTTCTCAGAAGACCAACCTAACTGATCCAGGAATTCAAAACATGCAACTCTAGGCACGGATATGAGTTGGGCATATATCTTCCATATAATTATAAAGAATTGTTTTTAGCTTATAAGAATGTATGTGCTATATTTCCTCCATCCTGGGGCATAGTTTTTCACATTTAATTTTCCTGAAATTAGGAGCTTTATGAATAAGCTGCATATTTAATGTAGCATTTCTTTTTTCCTCCCAGGAAGTGTTGTAATTAAGTCCATAGTGTGCTTACCATCAATGCCATCTTATAATCAAGAATATACCATATTTGTTTATTTCTTTCTCAAAGGACTTGTACATCTGACAACAAAATACAAGGAAATATAAGTAGAATTTACTTAGCAAAGGAAATTTTACTTTGCAAAACTTGGAATATTTTCCAAAGCAGACTAGAGTCTGGTCAAACCCTAGAAACCTTTGTGTTATTTTGGAAAAAAAGGTATCTCACACTGAACCTGTGCTACTGTGAGGAAATGGGCAAGTTAGAACTCATCAGTGTCAGACAGAATGCCAGAAGGAGGCCAAGGACCTGGCTCAGTTTTGATGACAGAACTTCAAACCCAGGCAATGCCCAGCACCTGTAACATGGTGGACATACTGTGGGTATTTCATCAAAATGTGCTGACAATCCATGGCTTGTGAGTTCCAACTTCAGAACCAGAGGTGAGGCAATCTTCCACATTGTATACTCCCACATCAAAAACAACAATAAGGGTTTGGATTCCTGTACAGGTGAGCTGCCAAACAAACAAAAAAACAAAAACACACCAACAACAATAGCAAAATCCTGAGTTTGAACTTTGCTTCTAATTGTCTTAGCACTGATCTTAGCAGATTGGCAGAAAACCTAACTATGTAATAAAGATATATGATCTAGGC
>NW_007726813.1:112898-114598 GCF_000696425.1 Galeopterus variegatus
TCCAAAAGCATGCAAATATCAAATTAATTTCAACAGAAGAAGATGAATAAACTTTTCAAAGACAAATTAATTTCAAAGCAAATCAACAAGTCCACTTAATAAAAAGAAATCAAGAACAGAAATTAAATATCTAAGTTTAGCAACATAAATTACATTAAAAATCAATAAAACAGAATATAAACACAAGGGAAATTCAAAAAGTTTATGGAAAAATAGAATTGAAAGGTAATGGAAAATTTTCCATGAACTTTCTTTTTGTTTATTTAAAATTTCTTTTTTTTTCTTTAAAGACTAAGATCATAGAAAATATGTTCTCTGACCACAATAACAGAAGGAAATTTAGAAAACTCACAAGTGTGTGGATTTTAAACAATACTCTCCTAAATAAACAATGGGTAAAAAGAAATATTACAGGGAAATTATAGAGTATTTTGAGATAGAGATCAAAGTACAACATATCGGGTTGGCCCGGTGGCGCACTGGAGAGTGCGCCGCTTGGGAGTGCGGCGGCACTCCTGTCGAGGGTTTGGATCCCATGTGGAGACTGGTTCCCACTCACTGGCTGAGCATGGTGCGGGCGCAACACCAAGGGTTGCAATCCTGTTACCGGTCAGTAAAAAAGACAAAAAAAAGGAAAAAAAAAAAAGTACAACATATCAAAATTTATAGGATCAGGGGCTCATGCAGTGCTTAGAGGAAAATTTATATGTGTAAACACCTATAATCAAAATAAGAGAAATCTCAAATCAGTAATGTAAACTTTTACGTTGAGAAAATTTTAAAAAGTAGAGCAAACTAAATCAAAAGCAAATGTAAGTAGGAAATAACAAAGATTAGAACAGAAATATATGAAATATGGAAATAAAAAACAATAGAGAAAATCAACAAAACCGAAAGTTGATTTCCTTTTTTTTTTTTTTTGGCCAGTAAGGGGATCACAACCCTCCGCACGGTGTGGTCTGCACTATGCTCAGCCAGTGAGCGCACCGGCCATCCCTATATAGGATCCGAACCCGCGGCCTTGGCANCCCACATCAAAAACAACAATAAGGGTTTGGATTCCTGTACAGGTGAGCTGCCAAACAAACAAAAAAACAAAAACACACCAACAACAATAGCAAAATCCTGAGTTTGAACTTTGCTTCTAATTGTCTTAGCACTGATCTTAGCAGATTGGCAGAAAACCTAACTATGTAATAAAGATATATGATCTAGGCTCCCTACAAATCACCTAATCTATTCATGACCCATTTAAATTTTCATTCCTCCTAACTGTATGGACTTGTCAATCAGTCCAGCCAGAAACGCAAAAAAAATCAAGAGTACTTGTACAAAGGAAACAAAGAATTTGCCCATTAGCGAATCTTTCTTGGTAAATAAACTCATCATGAGTATAGATGTTAGCTGTTAGTTGAAATGTGGTTGACAAAACTACTGTCAAGGGAAACCAAGGAAAATCAGTCATGAAGGTGAAAGGATATTTTGGGGACAGTGTAAGTCCAAGTTAATTTGAAATATACATACATATATACACACACACGTCTTCATTTAGCACAAAGGAGTAAACAACCCATGACTTAATACACATAAATAGGTACACATAGTCCTACAAAACATTGTAAATGGGAGAAAATAAAAGGCAAAATTGGTGGCGGAAAGTTTGAGACCATTAGACTACATATGGCCTATTGGTAAGTGAT
>NW_007726813.1:114937-116247 GCF_000696425.1 Galeopterus variegatus
AAAAGAGAGAAGATGGAAATTACTAAAATCAGAAATAAAGTAGGAGCATTATTACATTGTCACTATGGCTTTTTATGGTGGTAAGATTTAGTTTCTTTCGCTTTCTCATTTCTACTTTTGTTCTACCAGTGGGTCTTGTTCTTTCTTGTGTATTCATGGTAGTGACTACCATTTTTCAGATTCCAGATGCAGGACTCCTTTGAGGATTTCTTGCAGGGCTGGTCATGTGTTGGTGAACTCCCACAGCTTTTGTCTGTCTGGAAAATACACTACTTTTTCCTCATTTCTGAAGGATAGCCTTGCTGGTTATAATATTCTTGGTGGCAGTTTTTTTCTTTTAGTGTTTTGACTATATCATCCCATTTTCTTCTGGCCTGTAGAGTTTCTATTGAAAAGTCTGCAGTCAGTCTGATGAAGGCTCCAATATAGGTGACTTGATGCTTTTTTCTTGCTTCTTTTAAGATTCTCTCTTTGTCTTTGAGTTTTGCCAGTTTGACTAAAATGTGTCTTGGAGAGGATCTTATTGGGTTGAATCTGTTTGGGGATCTTTGAGCCTCCTGGATCTGAATGTCCATGCCTCTCCCTATACCTGGAAAGTTTTCTGTTATTTTGTTGAAGAGGTTTTTTCACTGCCTCTTCCTTTCTTCTCTCCTTCTGGAACCCCATGATCCAAATGTTCGTACACTTTAGCACTTTTAGATTTTCTTCATTTTTTAAAATTCTTTTTTCCTTTTCTTTTTTGCCTGCCTGGGTTATTTCAAAAAGGCTATCTTCAAGATAAAAAATTCTTTGTTCTGCTTGTTCTAGCCTGCTGCTAAGCTCTCGGTTGTATTTATTTTGTTGAGTGAACTTTCAGTTCCATAAGTTTTGCTACATTCTTTTTTAAGGTATTAATCTGTTTGTAAATTTCCTCCTTCATATCTTGGATTTTTTTTTCTCATTTCATTATGTTGTCCAACAGAGTCTTCTCATATCTCAGTGAGTTTCCTTAAGATTGTTGGTCAGAATTATTTTTCAGTCATTTCAACGATTTCCTGCTCTATAGGATCTGGTATTTGAGAATTACTGTATTCTTTTGGTGGTGTCATATTATCTTGGGTTTTCATATTTCTAGTATCTCTATGTTGATGTCTGGTCATGACATCTTCTTTTTCTGGTCTCTGCTGGTTGCTCTCTTTGTGTCAATGCTGTTACATGTCCAGCAGGCCACCTGCATGATGGCAGTGGCTGCTGCTGTGGCATTGAGCTGCTTTTTCAGCAGCTGTGGCTGTGGCAGTGGCTATTTTTTTTTTTTTTTTTTTTTTTTTTCC
>NW_007726813.1:117155-123413 GCF_000696425.1 Galeopterus variegatus
CGGGAGCGCCGCCGCGCTTCCCAAGTGGTGCACTATCCAGTGTGCCACCGGGCCGGCCCGGCAGTGGCTATTTTGGTCTACCTGCACAGGAGTGCTGTTTTCGGCATGCTCTCTTGCCTGCTTCCTGGTGGAGGGGGCTTTTAGTGGGGATTTAAATAGATAATGCACACGATAGTGTTTTCTAAAGGTAAAAGTGGTATACCAATATGGAGATCATTATTAATAACAATAGTGGTGGTATCATCGTTGTCATCATCGTCATTGATGCCAACAAGCTACATAGCTGGGATCACAAGTTCAAATGCTACAGAGGCCAAGCAAATCATATAAATAAATGAGTAAATGAAAAAATCATGCCTCATCTAACATGGACAGCCTATAACTTGAGTCCAGCTATTTGTGGCATAAGGTAATGCAGATGGGTATTGCTAAGTATGCTGTTATTTCAAGAAAGATAGAATTCTGAATGTTTATATAAAAATCTCTTGATTTTTCAATGTTGTCATTTAAATATAAACATTTTAAAAAATACCAGGAAGGACAAATCAAATAGGTTTGTAAGCTCATTTGCCCAAGGGTCAGATGTTTGCAACCTGAGATAAACTATAGAGCTTATTCCTTGAAATAGAAAATGTTATACAAACATAAGTGATGATGACTGTTATCTAATATCATCATCATCACCAATCCAGAAAGGGGCAACAGCTTAATTTCCTGTCTTTGGGAGAAAAAAGTTGTTTCTGTGTTTTTAGGGAAAGGTGAGAGTCTCGGCGACTCAATGTAATTTGGAAGTGGAATAAATATAGTGTGCCCAGTTCTCCTACTTTTCCTAGAATCATGACATTTGAAAGTTGGAAGATACCTATTGAAACATCTGGCCCAAATCCTCCCAACACTGCAGAAGAGAAAACAGAGGGCCCAAGAAGAGAAAGGACCACACAAGGTGACACAGTGATTTCTGGTAAAAATTAAGACTCAGACTGACTTTCTGGCTCCCACCATCTCCAGGGCTTTTTCTCCTTTATCATGATTTTCTTTCTTTGTTTCACAAATTCTTGTTAGCTTCTGAACCCTTTCAGCAAGTTGAGATCAATAAAGAGAGGCAGAAAAGTCCAAGTGTGCTGAATGTAATCTGATTTTTTCCCCTCCCCGTGAATTGTTTTCATAACAGATCCTTAGTCTCTTATATTCTAACCAGTTTTCAGTCTTCAGTAGAAGGTGCACATATTAGCAAAAGAAATCATAAGACCAGCATCCTAATATCGTAAATAGGTCGTGTCCCATCCTATCTCTTTCCATTTTTTAAAGTAAATGGTTTGAGCTGAGCAGGAAGACCATGAGAAGAACCCACAGAGAAATAGGTGGAGTTATAAATTGGTAAACTGCTCCTTCAGGGCAACAAAATCACTTGATAGAAATGTATCAAAGACAACAGTTACTGCAGAAAGAGTAACACATAAAGTGATATCCTAAACAGGCAGAGTGAAAGGGGGGTGGGTAATGGTTATGTACCCCAGGAAAATGGAAAAGTTCATTGAGATGTAAATAACCTTGGGAACTGAGTAACACATAAAGTGATATCCTAAACAGGCAGAGTGAAAGGGGGGTGGGTAATGGTTATGCACCCCAGGAAAATGGAAAAGTTCATTGAGATGTAAATAACCTTGGGAACTGGGAAAGAGTGCTCCATTACCATAGAAGGGAAGAAAATACAGTATACAATCAGATGGAACAGATCGAAATGTGATTCCAGTCAAGCGTGAATGCCATGGAATGCACTATGGAAGTAAGTATTTGGGGAGCTGGCAGGAAGGAAAAGTAGTCCTGTCCCCTACCTCTCAGTCTATGGTTGGTCATCAACACAATTCAAAAGCAGGAGTTTGTAACTTACACAAATGCATATTTATAAATCCGAAGAGAGGGTGGGGACAGGAAAACGTGATAAAGATAAATTAGGGGGTCTTTCACTATAGGGACAATGACTGCTCTGCTGAGATGTTAGAAAGATGCTTTATCATCAGATGAGTTTTCTTCTTAAAGTGAAAGGATGCAAAGCCTGCCTTTGGAGTGGAAAAGGGAAAAAAAGAACGATTGATCATTGCCTTTTATTGTCAGCTTCCCATGGCTAAGTGTTCGCTGATAGAATTGGTTCAACTCCAAGATGCTGTCTTAGAAACAATTATTGTTTTCCACTAAAATACAACTCTATCGGAAAACATTAATTTAAGTGATAACTGCCTAAATGCTTCAGTATGAAGAATGTGTGTGCTCCCTCATCTTTGGCTTCACAAACACCAGAAAGAAATAAGGCTAATAAGCAGCAGAAATCATAAAACAAAAGATTTGATGGAAAATGACAAAAGAGAGGGCTGGTATTGCCCCTGGGAGAATCAAAGAAAGGGCTGGTGCTGGAATTTTAAAGCACTGCACAGAATAGTTTTTTTACACTAATTTATTCAGATTCTAGAGTTTAAATATGGAATACAGTAGTCCCACCTTATCCAAGGTTTGACTTCCTATGGTTTGTCACCCATGGTGACCATGGTCTGAAAATGTGAATATGTACAATAAGATATTTAGATAAAGAGACCACATTCACATAACTTTTACTACAGTATATTGTTATAATTATTCTATTTTATTACTAGTTATTGCTGTTAATCTTTTAATGTGCCTAATTGTAAATAAATCCTTATCATAGGTATATATGTATAGGAAAAAAACATAGTAAATATAGGGCTTGGTACTATCCATGGTTTCAGGTATCCACTATAGTCTTGGAACATAAATCCCCTGCAGATAAGTGAGAACAACTGTATATTGGTTTTGCTTGTTTGTTTGTTTTGCTTGCTTCTAGCTTTCTTTGCCATTAATGTGGCACTATCCCATCATCTGGGAGTGCCTTCTTGATTCTTTATCTCTCCTACTACTGAATGAGGGAGCCAGCCTGTAAGCTAGGGTCTTCCCCGACTATTTTCTTGGACCAATCTCTGGAAATTGAAAATACACTTTGCATATCTTTCCTTCATTCTTTGACTTCACACACTATTTGTTTATTCGTTCACCTTATATTTATTGAGCATCTGCTATGTGCCAGGCTCAGTACTAGTTAAATGCATAGAATAAAATGGGACACATGGGAGATACGGTTGTTGTCCTCAAAGAGCCTAAATCTGATGGTGGTTGCAGTCGAAGACGGTGACTTCAATAATAGAAAAGACGTGAAGAACTACATCTAGTAGCTCTACCCTACTGAGTATTCAACTGGATGTTGTTGTGGGTTAAATTGTGTCCCCCAAAGAGATATGCTGAAGTCCTAAAACCTGGTACCTGTGAACGTGACCTTATTTGGATTTGGTGACCTTATTTGCAGATTTAATTCAAACGAACTTATCCTGAATTGGAGTGAGCCCTAAATCCAGTGACAGGTATCTTATAAGGAGAGAGAGACTTAGAGACCCACAGACACACACAGGGAGAACAGGGCCATTGACGATGGAGGCAGAGATTGGAATTATGCTGCCACAGCCCAGTAATGCCAAGGATTGCCAGCAACCACTAGTGCTAGGAGTGGCAAGAAAGACTCTTCCATAGAGCTTTTGGAGGGACCATGGCTTGGTAAACACCTTGGTTTTGAACTTTTAGACTCTAGAACTATGAGAGAAATTTCTATTGCTTTAAGGCACCTTGTTTGTGGTACATTTTTAGGGCATACAGATGCTAAACCTATGCATTCCCTAGGATAGTTCCCTAGATTATGGCTGTACCTCAAAAAACTTATCAATGGAGGCAACTATCTCAAAGGCACCATCAACTCAAGAGAGCAGCTACTAAAAGAGTATAGAGAGAACTATTTCTTTGGATCCACGTACCTTCTGTCCCTTCCAAGGAAAATGGCAGATCAGACAAACACACCTTTTCTCATCATGCCTTTTATTATATCTTTTCTGTTCTTGCTAAAAGTGGTCAAGGTCACACCCCAAATCACAGATGGTCTCAGACCTAAAAACATTACAGACCCAAGTCAGAAGGCGTTAGTGGGGATGCATCCACCTTCTTGTTGGCTCAGTTTTAACCACTGTCCTTTTAAAGCAAGACCAATAAGGTTGTCTTGAGCTTATCTCAACCTGCACTATGTGCTAAGTGATACAAAAAGACCAAAGAAATGACCCTTGTCTTTAAGTGGTAACAATTTAATGTTGACACGTGACTTATATGCATGAAACACCAAGAGAATATTAGAAATCAGAATGTAATGAGGTGCTAAATTGAATAAGGAAGACTAAAAGACTGTTCTGCAGTTCTGAAAAGGGAAAACTCTAGTTGGTCTGAGTTGACCGGGAAAGGCTTTGGGGAAAAGATGGGACCTGTGCTCAAATGAATGCTGGATTAGTAATGAGGAGGAACAGTAGTCATGGCTTTTCCTGTTCTCATGCCATCCTAAGCCTGGGATTTGGGCTGGGTTGAGATAAAGAGCTAAAGCCCTGACAACTCCACCCGATCCCTAATCAACAGGGGTGGATACAGACAAATCTACGGATTCAAGGAAAACAACACTCCAGTATCTAACTATTCAAGTTCACAGCATCTGATGTCATTTGAAACACATCATCCCTAATCAATATGTATTTGCTGAGTGAAAATATATTTGAGGATATTAAACAGCTACCATTTTGGGGTTCTAACATTATATTATGTGTTTTACATGTCCAGTATCTTGTACTTTCACTTAAAATGTTTTCTTTTCATCAAAAGAAACAAAAAATGCTGTCTAGATCACATAATTCTACAATGTTCAGTTCAGACATAGCAATCTTTTTCCATCACCACCAATTTTTTCCTTCCCAGCAGCAACCATATTTACCTCTTTTTAGCTGATTATTTTGGTATTTATCTTTGGTTCTATAAATAACATGTTTTGTTGCTATTTCTTGCATTTTCAATTTTAGGCATTATCTAGTAACATCTCACTACATAAGATGCATTTCTAGGTTTTTTCCTCTACTTGCCCAGTCTACATATGCATCCTTTACGTCCCCCCATCCTCCTGATACAACAGTTAGATTGCACTGAATAAGACCATTAGATCATTATAAAATGTTTACATAATTACGGCCATGTAAATGCTGTTCAGAGCTAAGCCATGCAGTAATTGATGACTACTTTTTATTTCTTAAACATATTTTTTTCCTGGAATTATCTGTTTAAAATTTACTTAAATTTCTATAGACTTATCATTCTGATTTCTTTGGATCGAGTTCTTGTTGTACTGCTTAATAACTTTATCCTCAGGCAAGTTACTTACCCTCTCAGGGCTACAGTTTTCCCATCTGTACGACAAGGATAATAATAATTATACCAACCGATAGCATAATGTTGTCAATGTCCTCCAGCCAAAACACCACGAGGCAGGAGCACACTATGGCCAAATTATTAACTCATTGCAAGGTGGGAGAAGACACACAATTGAAGTCCTGGGGTGCTTTATTAAAATTGTGTTGGAAAGAGCTTGTGTACTAGGTGATTTTTAGGGGGGATTCAATGAAGCAGGTTTACTCTGTATTTGGTCCTATTAGAGAGTGGCATTAATTCTGTGATCTGATATATCCATAAATTTATCAATAGGAAGAGCAGATCAGAAGAAGCTAAAAGTGTAATTGGTAAAGAAACAGCCGTTTCTCATTTTAGCCTGGAGAGGGGGATGTTTTGTATTTTTGTGGTTTGGACAACGACTTTATTTTTGTCTGTATTTAGGCAAGATCATAATGTGGTTTGTTTTCATTTTATCTCACTTCATTGCAATCACGGAGTGTGGCCTTGTTGAGTGTTGGTGTTCCGTAAGATGGTTTATGTTTGATGGGAGAACACCATAACCTAGCTGTGAGTGGCAGGCCAATTTCTAACCACACCTACGCCTAGATACTATGTTGGGCCTCTTCCCAGTGTCAAGTACTGTTTTTCTCCTTCTCATTGGTGAGGATTAAATAAATTAGCATGCGTAAAGACTATTAGAACAATAGCTATGAACACCATAACCTAGCTGTGAGTGGCAGGCCAATTTCTAACCACACCTACGCCTAGATACTTTGTTGGGCCTCTTCCTAGTGTCAAGTACTGCTTTTCTCCTTCTCAGTGGTGAGGATTAAATAAATTAGCATGTGTAAAGACTATTAGAACAATAGCTATCATAGAATAAGCTTTTTTTTTTTTTTTTGTCTTTTTCTGTGTCCGGCAACGGATGGCAACCCTCAGTGTCGC
>NW_007726813.1:123935-126300 GCF_000696425.1 Galeopterus variegatus
CATAGAATAAGCTTTTAAAATATTTGTTATATGACACCAATAGCACAGACAACAAAAGAAAAAATAGATAAACCGGATAACACCATAAATTAAAAACTTTTGAGCATCAAAGGACAGCATCAACAGAATGGAAAGACATCCCATAAAATGGGAGAACGTATTTTCAAATCACATATATGATAAGCAGTGATATCTAGAATATATAAAGAATCCCTACAACTCAACAATAACAACACAAAACAAACAATACAATTAAAAATTGGGCATAGGGTTTGAATAGACATTTCTCCAAGGAAGATGTACAAATGGCCAATAAGCACACGAGAGATGCTCAACCTCACTAATCATTAGGGAAATGCAAATCAAAACCACAATGAGAAACTACTTCACACCAATTAGGATGGCTATTATCAAAAAATTAAAAACAAAACAAAACAGAAAATAACAAGTATTGGGGAGGATGTAAAGAAACTGGAACCTTTGTGTATTGCTGGTGGGAATATTAAATAGTGCAGCTGCTGTAGAACACAGTAAGGCAATTCCTCAAAAAATTAAACATAAAATTACTATATAATTCAGTGATTCTACTTCTAGGTGTACATCCAAAATAATTTAAAGCAGGCATTCGAACAAATATTTGTACATCGATGTTCATAGCATTATTTATAATAGCTTAAAGGTGGAGAAAACCCAAATGTCCACTGGTGGATGAGTGAACAAAACATGGTATTTTCATACAGTGAAATATTACTCACCCTTGAAAGGAAGGAAATTCGGACACATGCTTCAACATGGATGAAACTTAAAGACATGCCAAATGAAACGATCATACAAATACTGTATGAGTCCACTTATGTGAGGTACCTAAAATAGTCAAATTCATAGAGACAGAAATAACATAGTGGTTTTCAGGGGCTGGGGGAAAGGGAGTTAGTGTGTGATGAGTTGAGTTTTCCTTGGGGAAGATGAAAATGTTCTGGAAAGGGATGGTGGTGATGGTCACACAACAATGTGAATGTACTTAATGCCACACGACTGCACATTTAAAAATGGTAAAAATGGTAAGTTTCATGTTGTGTTTATTTACCACAATAGGAAATTATTTGTTAAATTAATAAGTAAATAATATTGTCTAAACCTGTTTTCAAGATATTTAGATGCATCAGAATGTCATTTAATATTAATAACTTTAGGGGTTATAGACATTTATCACTGTTCTACAGACGAAATGCTGACTTGTAGACAGATTAAGTAAGTTGTTTAAGATCCTGGTGTTAAAAAGTGGCTGAGTTATGATTTGAATCCAAACAGTATGGACTTCAGAGTCCACACTCTAAAGAATCTAGTTATTCTTAATTACTATTTTGGGGGTGGACCTAAGAGATTTACCCAGGACTGGGGCTATAACTTCTGTTGAAACTTCCCATTGGTAACATAAACACATCCTTTGATTCAAAAGAGAATTGTGACATCTCTAACAAGGGACTGGGGCCACATTTTAAAATGACTATTGGATATTATGCAGGAAGCTAGTTTGTTAGAATTAACTGTAACATTAAGGGAATTTGGGAGAAGCTAAAGTTCTGGGTAAAAATAGTTAGGAAAAGGAACTGTTCAGATATTGTGTGTAGTTCCTAGTCCCCTGGCCTGCCTAAGACATCTTTTCATATGTACCAAGAAGTCAGAGACAAAGATGGAGAGGCAGAATGTACACAATGCCTATCGATCCTAGAATTTTTGTCAACATCAAGATTATTTGCTGAGGATGAGCAGTTCTCTGCTGTCTGTCACTTCCATGCTGTGCATCTCCAAAGGAATTACCTGTCCATCTTGGTTGTGTGCTCATTTGCACTGCAGTACAGAAGAGCAGTCCCAACCTTAGCTGGGCTGGAAATTGCTGGACCTACAAACTACACATGTATGTGTGTGTGTTGCAAGAAGACACAAATGAAAAGAAGGAAATGTCTGATCTCTGTTTGCTACACTGCTGGGCAAGTTAGTAGAGTCCAGAGAGTTCTGAGGCCTATCCATTCCCAATTTTCAGGGTAGGGAACCTTGTTTAGGAGGCCAGGGTGAGGGTCTCTGGGAGCCCTGGTTCATGTTGATGGAGCTATGCTTTCTTCTCTTGTTGGGGTTGCTATCGACATTCAACAATGTGTCATAGGACCCTCAAACTGCTCTTCTCAGATTCTGTAGGTAAGCTGCAAGGATCTCCTTTGCATGACTGTGTAGGTCTCAGTTTTGCCAACTGTCTGGGTGGTAGGGTGAAATCCACACCAGCCAGGAAGAGGAGTCTGGGGGTTCCCCAACACCAAGATAGCCTGGTCTAGCCAGACGCAAGGAACTTACAAACACAGAATGCTAG
>NW_007726813.1:126754-132458 GCF_000696425.1 Galeopterus variegatus
CAAAAATCATACTGTAAATCAGGGACAGTATAGAGAACAGAAGTACTCCAACTTCCACTTTAGAGCTTCCGCATTACATTAATGTTTCCCAAACTTGCAGATGATAAGAATCACCTGAAGGAAGTAGTAAAAACAGTTCCTTAGGGCCTGCCGAACTTATTAATCAGAATCTCCAGTGGAAGAGTCTGGGGATATGTGCGCCTGTCAGCAGTGGAGGTAATGCATATTTTGTGATGCTGTATTTAGTTTTTTTCAACCTTTTGAAAATTGTTACCCATGCCATTTAAGACCATGCATCACCTTCTTTGTATCTCAACAAGCCATGCAAATATTTTAGATATTAACATTTAACAGAGTGGGGAGGAGAAAAGTCTTTGCAACTAGGAAGGTTGGGTTTGAAGCCTTGGACCTTTACTTCCCAGCTTTGGGACAGTGCCAAGTTATTTAAACTCTTTGTACCATGGTTTTCTCATCTATATAGTGGGTATGATGATAATCCTTGCTGTGTTGGGATGTGGTGGGGATTATATAAAGATAAAGAAAGGAAGGTGTATAAAGTGCCTAGCATAATAACTAGCACTGACTGAGGCTGGGAGCTGAGTCCTGTGTGGCTCTGCATTTGGGGCAAGAGTGAGATTCTCTCTATGCCCTCCTCAGAGCGGAAGCAGCACCCTGGACTTAGTCTTCACAGCCTGGGGGGCTGAGAACCCTTCCTTCTCCCAAGGAGAGGCTGCTGGGGCCAAATCACTGCCTGTGCACCAGGCAGGAGATACAGTTAGTTCTAAACGTCTGACCTAGGCATCCAGAGGACCTGGAGCCAAGTGGCTCATGAGCAAATCAAGTCCAACTTGGGAAAGTGAATGGTGTTTGAACTTGACTTCCTGACCCGAAAAGGAAGAATGAAAAATGAGCTCTCTCCCAGACAAGTCCAGCCTCTCAGGTCCTACCTCCACAGCCTGGGGCTCCCACCAGGGGCCCCCACCAGATTCTTTGCATTGGCCTGTCATGATGTGTATAAAAAAAGGTAACAAAATCTTATCATTTAAAGATGAACTTCTAAGTATGTAAACATAGACAAAACAAAACAAGAAAATAGGTATATTCACTACGTTTTGTAAAATAAGTGTATTCCCCTTAGTTGGGACATGCTAATGTGTCCTCCTGCACTGTACTTATTTGTTTTTTTCATCATGTATGATGAAAAGAGGTAAATTAATAAAATGAGGGTGGTTACTAAAGACATTCATTAATTCATTTACTTAATAAGTATTTATTGAGCATCTACTATGAATCTGCCACCAGGGATACTGCAGTGGAGGTCCCTGCAGAATGAAGTGAAGCCGAGAGGAGAAAGGAAAGCCTATAAAGAGCAGAATAAAAAGTTAAAATGCCGAATACATTAGGAGAGGTGGGTAAACGATCCCACAATGTATAATTACTTTTGATAAAAAAAAAAAAGAAAGATAGTATTATCAGCACAGTACAATCATCAATGTACATAATAATTGCTGTGAGCTATTCAGGAAATCCTAAATTCAATTAAATTACAATGGGCATAATCTTCTTAGGAAGGCAAGAAGATTTATAACATACTAGAGGAAAATTCCTTTCTAAAACCTAAGATATATAACAGGAAGAAGTTTCATTAATTAAAAAAAAATCTACTGTGGACTGCCTTCTTCTTCATCCCAAATCCAGCCCCAAAGATAGTGGGAGGGCCCAGAAGAGTGAGGCTGTCCAGAGCGGTGCCTTAGTTTTCAAGAGAGCACATCAGTTCCAACCTTTGTATGGTTGTCAGGACAAACTTGTAACATAGAACATCTGCTTTTCAGGTTCTGGATGGTGACTATAACCTCAAAGCCTGATAATCTCTATGAAGATTTAGTTATGAGCGATGATCTTTAAGGTTTACTGCCTATGCAGTTGACATGGTTCTTCAGTAGATCAAAGGTTTATCTATGGATCAAGTCAAGTCTTGCCTGTGGACTGTGCAATTTTTTGCCATTTGTAGATTTTTTCTTAAAACTGAAAGTGCTCTCTATGGCTTATTTGGTGAGAGGTTACAAGAATAGTGACAGGAATTTAGCATACGTATTATAGGGTGGGACTGAGATGTGTGTGAGTATCTGGAATGCACACACAAACTCCTTTATAAGAGATTTCTTTCTGGCCCCATTGTGAAGATTTGCAGAATTTCCCCAAGGCAGTTGATTATTATTATTATTATTATTATATTATTAATTATTATTATTTATTTATTTATTTATTTATTTTAAATCTCATGGGTATTTTGCATCTTATTCTCGTTACGTTTCCCTTTCTGCTTTGGTTACTAGGAAGCTTAGAATCAAGTTTTCTGTCTTAAATAGTGGAACGGAGCTTTCTATACACCAGCATATGTGCATGCTTTCCCCCCTAGATTTTCTCCTTACTCTTTTTGTATCATCTAATTATTGTTTAAAGGTTTTTTTTTAAAAAAAATGTTTATAAGCTGTCACAAATTATGGGGGAGGTAAAAGAAAAAGAAAGAATGAATGAATAAAGCCCTTTTGTCAAGTTTTCTGTCTTAAATAGTGGAACGGAGCTTTCTATACACCAGCATATGTGCATGCTTTTCCCCCTAGATTTTCTCCTTACTCTTTTTGTATCATCTAATTATTGTTTAAAGGTTTTTTTTTAAAAAAATGTTTATAAGCTGTCACAAATTATGGGGGAGGTAAAAGAAAAAGAAAGAATGAATGAATAAAGCCCTTTTGTTCTATGATACCAGATAAATAAGACAATCATTAAATTAGCCAGGCAACTGAATTCTTGGACCACCCTGGACAACCTAAACCTTGCTGGTTTTGATGTACTATTTTCATTTAGAATTAACCAAGACATCGCTTTTTTAAAAAAAGGTCAGGGTACCTTTAATGTGCCCAGTTATAAATTGAAGCTCTCTGGCTGGGACAGCTCCTTTTCCTTCTTGGATCTACTGAAAGGGTCCTGGTGGAGGCATCCTGGTTACATTTTTTATGTATAGTTTGATGTTACTAATCAGTTTTCCAAACTCCTTTATTTGGACTTTAAAGAAAATTAAAACTGAGCCTTTTATGGGAAGAGGGAAGGTAAACCAATGCTTTCAGATTATGACATGGCTGCCTATATATTTCCTGCCATATATGCTGAGAGCAAACTGCAAACCCTGTTCTCATTTGGAAGGTAGTCTCATTCTTCCATCTGCAGGAGCCTCCGTTATGCTGCCTCTGGGATCTGGATTTTCCTTCCAGATGAGTTATTTCATAGGATTTGAAATTGTGCTGCAGTATAGAAGAAACATCTCTGGAGCTAACCTGTTGTGGCAAAAGGTCAGAACACAGGACGAGCCACTCACCAGAGCTCAGCTATCTGGAAGTAAATGCTTGAGGGGGAGGGAAACACCACTCCCGACTGAATCTGTCTAGCTGTACCTGGGTATCTCCTCGATTGGCATAGATTGAGAGTTACAGCAATTTGGCTCCAAAGGTGGCAAGGCTGTAGCACCGTCCACTAAAGAATGCACTGCAGTCATAGAAAATAATGACAGTCAAACCATAAAGGTGAAGCTTTGTTGTTGCTTTGAGGAGGTTTTCATGTTGGGCAAAAACATTTTAGTTCCTGTAGTTTATTTCCAGGTTGTCTCTTTACAACAGGGGATCTTTGGGTGAGAAATGTGTGCTGTGACTCTCCTAATGATGGGCTTCGCCAACATCAAATAATAACAGCAACCACAGGAGGAGAGCAGCAAATAATTTTTTACTACTCTGTATGAGCTGAATGTGTTGGAAGGTGTTTCGTTTCGCCTAAGAAAGAAACAAAGAACCAAACTGGTACCTGATCTTCAGAACACAAGGTCATTGCCAAGAGA
Source organism: Galeopterus variegatus (assembly GCF_000696425.1). Classification (NCBI taxonomy): domain Eukaryota; kingdom Metazoa; phylum Chordata; class Mammalia; order Dermoptera; family Cynocephalidae; genus Galeopterus; species Galeopterus variegatus. Next base: position 130,644 of record NW_007726813.1, read on the forward strand.
CCAACTTAAAAAATTCTATGTACTTAACCAGCTAAACATAACACACCCAAACACATGGGTGCTTTGTTTGTGCTGTGACACCTCCTGAAAAATTCAGCACCTTTCATCAAAATCAATTCAAAACACTCAGGCACAGCACTGCCTTTTGCATCGTCTGTGTCAAACTCTATATTCAATCCTTTATGTCAAATTTAAATTCATGGCAACTGCATTTAGGTCTTGATAGAATCCCCAATTTGCCCTGGACACCAAATCCATTCCAAAAGACACACACACATATATGTGAACACACACACATGAGCACACACATATGGAGCTCAATTTGATTTCACTATAACTAAGCTAAAGTCAAGAATTTTGAATGCCTTCCTATTGGCTGGAGCTTTAACAAACTCTAATACATACCTGCTGGAAACAAGGGTATTGTACAACTGGGTCTTCACCCCTCAGTTGAAGAAATCATATCAGCATGGCTTTTGTTTGGGATGAAAATGGACCTTCAGATTTTCTGTGATATTTTCTCCTATTACTGAAGCTTAAACAGCTATCAGTTTTAAGTGAGCTTAACAAATTGGTGAGAGTGATGAAAAATGGGTAAGTTTGACTCTGAACACATGGATCTGTTGTGTCCACCAAATGAGGTCTTGATTAGGCATAAAGCTAACACAAATAGCCCATCAACAAGTTGCAGTCTGATACACTGTCCAAAAGAAAATAAATCGCTCACTGCATTATCACTAAGAAAACATCCTAGATGGTCAGTGCATATCATAGAGATGAACTGACCTCTCTTATGGAAATCATTTGTGCTTGTGTGTCCATATATGCATAAAAAGATAGTTTTTAAAAGCTCATTTTTCCGTAATAATTGTCTGTTTTTTAAAAGTTATCAGCAGGTGCACCTCATTTCAAAAGCCTCTTGTCCTTCATAATACAATATTCATCAAGATTACATACTATGAAATAAAAAGCAGCAAAACATAAGTGAGGGTAGTTCAATTAAATGCAACATAATCTCTGTAACAAAAAAATAGCTCTGTAACTAAAATCGGGTTCTGATGAGAGAAAAAAGGGAATATATTCCACATATTTTTAATTATATAGAATCTCCTCAAACATGATTTTTCATAATATATTCCATTAAGTTAACATCATATTTGAAGAAAGAGCATTTTCCGATTTCATTTTAAGCCTGATTTTGAGCAATTACAGTGTCATTGTTCCGCGGTAGAAAGGTTGAATTCATTTACTGTGTGGTTATGCTAGTTATGATTGATGTCTCTTTTCCAAATGATAAACCAATCACCCCAATGATGTAATGTCATTTTAAGAGTGCCATAATCACATTTCTCTCAAACTAGAAGCTCTGATGAGTTCTAATAAAGATTTATGGTAGATTAAAGGCCTTCATAATATCAACAATGGATTGCTCATTTGATGAGAGATTTGATTAGGTAATTTTTTTTTTTTCGAAAAAGAATATGAGTTTACTAAATATATCAGGCCTGGCTTTGAAGAAGGGCATGGGCCATCATAAGTAGCAGTCCATCATTCCATCCCCAGAATGAATCATCTTAAATGTATTTAGGAGGTCCTCTCTAACTGTAGAGGTTGAGGCCAGTGGTGGCATACACTCATGGATGAAGCCAAAACACCGTCTCATCAAGGAACACTCCTGGCATGGAAATATCTGTATTGCTTTTGAAAGGATATGTTAATAAACATCATAAGTGGCCAATTCAGAAGATACCTGCGAAAACTTTGAGTCAGGAGCAATTAATTTCTGCAAATGGCTCTCCTTGGGCCATGGATACT
>NW_007726813.1:133104-135447 GCF_000696425.1 Galeopterus variegatus
AGTCCAATCCGTCTGCTCTGTAAATGTGAAAGCCAAGATGATAACTATGGATATAGAGGGACTGTTTACCATAGCACCACGTGATCAACTTGTTAAATTTGAGTGAAGTGGCGCCGGCAGAGGGTTTGAGGAGAGGTCACTCCCCAAACACTTCAGTCTTGGCAAGACATTCAGTATTCATGTTAAGAGAACACGTTTTAATCACAAAACCATCTAAACAAGCAAGGAAGAAGTCAGAAGCCAACTATTAAAAAACAAGGGATCTGAGACGCACACAAATTGGGCATGTGAGGGCATCTGGGATCACTCGGCTATGACTGGAATCATAGTAATATAAAATTCCGCATTCCAGCGTCTTTCTGCCCTTTGCGTTTGAGATCAGCATGCTCTCACGAGTAGCAGTGGGCAAATCCCTTCCACTGAGGGAAGCCCAACCCCTGTTTAGATAAGCAAAACCTCTCCAGTCACTTAGAATCGCCATGCCACAAAAAGACAAATGCATTTCACCTTGATGCTCCCCACACCACCTTCTCCCCAGCCCTTGTTTCCGAGCTCTCATTTTGCTAGAGAATCAAGAATGTCACTCATGAAACACCACACATTCAGACACCACAGAGTTTCCTTACCACTGCTGGAGGCTTGCTGGGGCCCTGAGCATGCTCTTAGCAGGTATGAATTGGGGGAGAATTCCTCATCAGGGTTGGTGTCCATGATTTGATGGGAGGTATTGCTGTCTAGCAATGGCATCTGGCAGCTAACTGGTGGAGGATTATGGGAGCTAGGCAGCTGAGCAGATGGGAGGAGGCTAGACGAGGATGTAGGTGGAATGGGACGACCTGGGAAAGAGGACAGAGGGGTCAAAGGTCAGCAATGAGTGTCATGAGAGCATCCCAAGAAAGTTACATTGAAACCAGCTCAGAATACAAATATTTAAAAAAAAAATGAAATGCTCGAGATGTGTTTTTTCAGAGTGGTTTGTTGTTTCTCCAAAAGTCCAAATTCATACGATACGTAGTTGCACATTTCAGAAATGGCCACGATCAGAAATGTCCATCTAAAGTGCTGAAATGGAATCCGTCTGGAAACCACCCAGTTCCTTTTACATCCTCTGCTATGGTTCTAATATAAGCCCCCATCATTTCTCCCTGAACTATCTCCTTGCTGGTCTCCTGGCTTTTGCTCTTGCTGTGTTACCCACTGACTCCCCGTTGTCCCGACCCCTTCTCCATAGTAGCCAGAATATTTTAAGGATATGAATCAGTTTGCATCACTCGCCTGCTTGGCACCCTCCAGTGGCTCTCCATTGCATGTAGAAAGAAATCCAAACTCCTTATGGTGACCTACACTGGTCTTGCCTATTGTGGCCCATAGCTGCCTCTCCTACCTCACCTGTTATAGTGACCCTTACAACTCTTCTTGTGGCCCCTTATTTGCTGGCCCCTAAACACCTTGCCAATATTCACAACACAAGTCTGCCTCTTCCCTTTGATCAAACCTTCCATGTCTGCCTTCTTGAAAGTTGCCCACCTACCTGCTCTAGCCTACTAGCCTGTTTAAATTACTATTACTATGTGAAGGGAGGCATCTTGTCTATTTCATTCACCACTGCATTCCCAATGTCCTTCTAAAGAACAGCACCTGCTGAATGAATGAACACATAAATAAGGTAGATTAAAACCAAATTAATCAGTTCAGGAAAGAAGTAGAGGAGAGGTGGAAAGGGAGACAAACTTGTATCCCAAAGAGTTGGTCAATGCCCCCACTCTCTATCATGTGGTTTCTTTGGGCAACTACAAAAAGAAGAATGGCCACTCCAGGCCATGAGGAGGAGCAGCTAGTCCGGCAGGAGGTAGAGACTTGGAGCTGCCCCTGGGTCAAGAAGTTCTCCCACAGAAAGGCTGCTGCCATCTATCTTTCATGTGGCAGGCAGCTTCTGGCAGCCAAATTACTGAGCAAGGATAATCACCATGTGTACTTTTATCTGCTTTGTCCTTACATCTTGGGGTCTTTGCAATTGCTTGTCTGCTGGTTTGTTCATTTGGGAGCTCAGGAAAATGAGCCAAGAGTAGCAGCCCACGGGATCTGCCTTAAAGCTGAGGGTGTGGGGAAAAGGGCAGGAAGATGGGAAAGCAAACCTGAGAATCAGATTAGCTTTTCAACTCAGGTAAGAAGTGCCCGAGCCTGAAGAAATGTGTTTTCCGGTTTTTATAAATGCCATACGTAGAGGCATTTTCAGACACCTCAAATGGATGCCAATTTTTATTGTTGATTTTATAAAAAATTGTATTTCCTGATTTAATATTCAGTGCATTAAATGCTATTTATGGATTAGTTTGGTTCAAT
>NW_007726813.1:136202-139044 GCF_000696425.1 Galeopterus variegatus
TGTATTTCCTGATTTAATATTCAGTGCATTAAATGCTATTTATGGATTAGTTTGGTTCAATAAAATGTATGTACATTTTGCTAGACACCGAGGATGTAAAAACGAGCAAGCTATCATCCCTGCCCTCAGAGAGCTCCCACTGCAGCAGGGACACAGAGAAATGTCATTTCAGTACCACTTTTTAAAGAGCAGGGTGGTGACATGTAATGACATGGTGCTGTGGGGACAGAGAAAAGGGACACTTGGTCCAGCCTGGCTAGGTAGTGTTGGGGTGCAGAGTCAAACAAGGATTTCTGGGGAAGGTGATGGCTGAACAAACCTCCAAAGAAGAGGAAAGTGACTTCTGGTGAGAGAAAACAGAATGAACAGTAACACAGCAGCATCAGATCACTAGCCTGTTGCCCTTTGGGGGATGGGAGTGGTAGTGATAGGAGATAAGATGTCCTTAAAATTTAAATGTTGGAGTCTCCTGTCCAGTAACACAATCAAAATGAAGAGGAATCATCCCTGACATAGATCAGTGGATAAATAGAGTTTGATGGGAAAAATTTAATTCGTTCATAGCTGTTTGGGAGCTGTAGAAGGCCTGACATTCTTACCAGATGCTCTGGTATAGGTAGACTGAACATGTCGAAGTTTATCAGAATCAGTGCTAATGTTCAATCAATATTTTCTCCCATATGTCTCCTTCTAATAATAATAACTATAGTTATTATTAATATTTTAACTGTTAATATTTATTGCATGATATCTGCCACTCACTGTGCTAGTCCCTTTACATGTATTATCTCATTTAATCCTCAAAACAATCCCATGAGGTTAGAATGATTATATATTCCCATAAAATAATAGCATAGTTCCATTTTACAGATAAGGAAACTGAGGCACAGAGAGGTTAAATTGCACAGGTAGTTAAGTGGCAGGAGCCAGGAGTTGAACTTGGGTTTGTGTACTCCAAAATTCACACTCTAACCACATTACCTGGTGCTTGCCCAAACAGCATGGTGACAACAACAGGAAGAAAGTGATATAAAAGAAGAGGAGTGATTTACAAGAAATCATGTCGCCAGGTTCCCATCTCCCAATCCCAAGGCCCTATCTAGATTTAAAATAAGAAATATTTCTTTGAGAAACTACTTATAGCAGCTATCATCTGACAGAGGTCAAAGATTTTCTCCTAATTTTCTTATGAAGTTCAAAGCGGCTCCTTCATAGCAGTGTTACCTTCCACCTTCTTTAAGGCTCCTGAACTTGGAGGAATCTGTGACGTCAGTGTTGATGTCCGCTTAGCGGCGAGACTCTGGTAGAAACAGATTTTAACTCACGATCAACAGGCTTTAAAGTCTGTGTTACTGAGGCATATCTGACACTGCCATGTTGAAGAACAAGGATGGCTGGAAGCCAATTCTTAAATTCCTTTGAGTGACTGAGGTGGAACTGAAGTTCAAGTGCAATTTTCCAGGAGCCTGATACAATAGTTGCTGTGAAATCATTCTTTACACAAACTTTTTGAAATTTTGTTCAGCATGAATTCATTTTATAGAGTACAGACAGAACTGCTTTTTAATTTATACAAATACAGACAATGGAAGAGCAGTCACAACACAATAAAAGCACTGGGGTTACTTCAGTGTACTGAGAATGCACATCACAGAGTTGTCTGATTTCTGTTATTTTCCTGCTGCCATTAAATTCATGCCTTGGTAACTCCTCCAGCTCTGTTTGCTGATACCTACCATTACTTGGGAAATTTCTCATTGCCTAGATCTGCTCCCAATCAAAGGGTATGCTGTTCTCTATTTGCTATGTCATTTGCTAATTTTGTTCACTTATGCTACATTTTTCCCCCTGCCTATTTCACCTGACAGAGACCATCTGTATAGACACAACAGGTTCCAAAGTACAGGGGAGAAAGCTGGAACTTATTCAGGCTCACTTTATAGACTGTGATTTCTTACAGAAATACTTGGTGTGAAATGGGCATGTAACCAGGCAATACGCACTTACCTGGTTCCCACTGTATGTACTACAGAAGGCCCCTCAAAATATTTTGGAAGTTCCATTTTGAATGGGTATAGAATCCCCAGAAAATATATAGAAAATTAGGTTTAATTGATCTGTTAAAAAGCAAAAGGAAACACACAAAGGCGCAATATGTCATTGTTTAAACTCATATGGTCTTGTGAGTGTGTGGGTGTATATGTGTGTGTTTTCCAAGATCCCTACGTAAATCAAAGTCTAATTATCTGTGATTGGAGTCTCCATGACCTTAAACATGGGGACTAATTCAAATTTTGCTAATTTATCCATTTACAAATGAATAAGATTTTGTGGTAGTTTTAACTCATAATTTTTTTCTGATTAAATGACCTATAGCCAGACAAAGCAGTTCCATGTGAACTCTGATAGACTGGTAGCGGCTATTTGGAATGCTGTGCCGAGGAGGATTCCGAGGAAGCCCTGGATTCAGTGGGAAACAGTGCCATCGTCAATCAGAAAACTCCTAGCCATGGAGGGGGAGAGGTAGTAGAACTGTAGGGCTTATTGGCCATCCATGGTCCAAGCCCTCCCTCATCATCCCTTCCAGCATCTTTTCCCTACACCATCTGTGGTTGAAGCTGTATTGCTCTAAACCCCATTCTCCATTATAGCACCACTTTGCTGCCTAATTTGATTTGTATCCAGACTTAGTTCTCCAAGATCAAAGGGCTACAATCTATTCTCCATCCCCAAAGAAGTAAATATTATCAGTGAAATTGCTGCTCTGCCCAACCTTTGTTAATACACTCACTAATTTATGACAGAGGGCAGATCAATTCCTAAAATTCACTTAAAACAACTT
>NW_007726813.1:139390-144116 GCF_000696425.1 Galeopterus variegatus
TTAAAAAAAATTCAACAGATTAACGGCAAGCAATTATTAAAATGTTCTGTGTGAGGATATTTGGTGGAGCAGAGACATGCTTAGGAGACAGCAAAAACAACAAAAAACCAGTACCAGAAACAATTGCATCCAAAATAATAAATTCAATAACCTCATTATCAGTTACATATGTGATACTGCTTTGTACTAAGAACGGGGCTAAGTCTTTTTTTGTCTTTTAACATTCACAACATTTTATGAACAAAGTAATATTACCTTTCCCATTCACAGGTTGAGAAACTGAGACGTAGATAAAGTAACTTTCCTAACATTGTATAGTTAGCAAGCAGCAGAGCTGGAACTTGAGTCCAGGTAATCTGACTCCAAAGCCCAATCCTTCAACAGTTCATTCTACTATTTCCCACATCAGACGAGAGTGATGGCTAAAAAATGGACAATATGTGAACCCCCAACTCATGGGTTCTTTGCTGGAGTGCACCACATATGTCATCCTGGAGGAGGTAATTAACCACGGGCAGAAACAAATCTCCTGGAAATAGCCACAGTGACTGCTTGCATAGAATTAATGATTTGTAAAAAAAGAAAGAAATTCTTGAGCCAAAAGTTAGAAACCCTCTGTGGCTTCATAAGTTCAAGGACTTAATCAAAATATGGCTTTTGTGTTAAAGTTGAGTATTACAGAAGGACTGTATTAACATAGGCAAAACAGTTGGTTAGAGCATTTAAACAATTTTACTAATCTTATTTCCCAATACTGGCTACTTATTCAAATGTTTGGCTAATTATTCACTATTTTTCCAAATGTTTGGGGTTTGTGATGACCTTTTTTTGAGAGCTAAAAAGTGAGAAAATTTTGTTATTTGTATATAAACAGAAGTAATGTCAATACCCGAGATATTGCCTTTTTTGTTGTTGTTGAATTCAATGATTTTTTTTGTGGGGGGAGGACATAGTTCTACTTGCCATTAAGTTTCATAAGAATATTCTTCAGGAAAGCACATCAGATTTCTCATGTTCTGCCTAGTTCTGCACATGGAACTTGCAGAAGGCTGTGTGACAGGACATTCTTCATGAAGGTCTGTTGGGCTTCAACAGGGAATGGTGGGACCTGGGACATGGCAGCCATGGCTGCTACTGCAGAAGGCAACCACTCTAGCTGGACTCCCTGCCTTCAGCTGACCTCACTCACTGCTACTGGGAAAGTGGGCGAAGCCACAGCACATCTGTTCAGCCTATTTTACATGCTAATCACCAGGCTCAGTGATTCTACTTATGCCCCTTCCACAGTGATCATGACAACACTGTCAGTTGTTCAACAGGTGTAGAGACTTGGGGATGTTAATAACACAACCAAGGGTCAGAACCAAAATTTGAACTCAGGTTTGTGTATTGCCACAAACTGCAATGGGCTGTTTCTAATCCCAGAATTGCCTTACACTCAAGTTCACCCATTAGTTTGTTATATCATGCCAGCCCAACCCATTCTCATTTTCTACTCTGCCCCAAAGGAAACCCTTGGATCCAATGGATGTGCTTCACTTAATTGTCCTTTGCAAATATTTATTTCTGCCTTCATGCCTGCCTTATTTCTGTCTCCATGCTATGCAATCCATTCCCAGCTTCTTGGCCTATCCAATTTTATCTGCCCTCCAAAGCCTAAGGAAGGAATGGGGAGCTCTGCCAGTTACTCTCTTACTTGTGAGGTTAAGCAACTTAGTTCACCTCTCTGATGTTATTACTAATCCATATGTTATTGTGAAGAGTGGATGAAATTATATGAAAGGCCCATAGAACTGAGTTTGACACAAAGTAGGTGCAAGGGGCCCAGATGGAGCTAATGACACTTGCAGCTTATTGGTTCCAGCTGGTTCACAAGCACCTACTGTGTGTACATGGCTGTGCCATGGGTGGAGAGGCATCATTATGTCCCATTAGGGTTGCATCAGGGAGACAGTGAGGCTGGAACAATTGTAGCCATCTTGTCACTCAAGGGAAGAGCCTACTGAGAACAGAGTCAGCAACGTGGAAAGCAGAGGCATGAGATGAAGGGAGAGACATTCCCAATGACATCATTAGAGCACCTGGATTCAGCCAGGCCTGAAGCAACCCTGCCCCTGAACTTTTCAGTATGTGAACCAATCTGTTTTCCATCCTACCCTTTTCTTTCCTTTTTTTTTTTTTTTTAAGCCAGCTTGAATTGTTTTTTGTCATCTAGAAACAAAAGCATCCTGCCTAAAACTGATCACCCAGCCCAGAGGGAAAATGACTTGACCAATGCCACAGTTATTCAGTAGAACTAGAAAGAGATTCAAGGTCTCCTGCCTCTGGAATTATAAAATATTCATGTTCTTTAAGCTGACTCCCTTCCTGTTAAATCACAAAAAATCAAACATGTGGGGAGATATCTAATCTGTTTATATGAATGTTATGGGCACTAAAGAGTGAGGAAGAGATGCAGGCAGACAGCTGTCTAGCTGTTATCAATCCAGTGAGCACTACAGCAGTATTCTGTCCTCAGCATTAGAGAGAAACTTAAAGCACCTGCTAAGTGGCATTGGGCCTTACAGAACTACACTGATCTTGGGATACTCATTTCTCACCTTCATCTTAAATTTTTTAGAAAAGAACAAAGACAGTAGTTTCAATCATAATTGTAGACTGCAAAATGACCCTCCAAAAATATAGCATCTTAAAATGAAGATATAGATATATAAATATTTATACTTTATTATATTTATATTTTATATTTATATCATATTATATATTTATGCAAATCTATCTTCCTATCTATATTCCTGGTAGCCGGCTGCTAATATTTAGTACTAATATTAGGTTAATCGGTCATTCCGAACTGGGGCAATTTTGCTCCCCAGGGGACATTTGGCATTGTCTGGAGACATTTTGGCTGTCACAATGGTCGTGGGTGGGGAAGGGTGCTACTGGCATCTAGTGGGTAGAGATCAGAGATGCTGATAAATATCCAGCAATGACAAGAGAGTCTCCCACAGCAAAGAATTACACAGCTCCAAATATCAATAGTGTGCATGTTGAGAAACCCTGGGTCTGCATGCGTGATGGCTTTAGATAAGTATACTTTATGCTACATGGTCAATTTTTAAGTAGCTCTCCCTTCCAATTGATGAAAATTGGGCAGGTAACAGAAGTAAAAAACTGATTCAGTCACCTCTTTCCCCCACATCCAAGAAGACATCGAACAAATAAACTTAAATTACCATTGGGGAATTTAAGTTAGAGAGAGGCAAAATTTCCTAAAAGGAAGTCTAATTAGTCACTGAGGGAAGGCATAGAATGCTTTTCTCCAGAGGTGGGAGAGACCTGTTTGTCAAGAGCATTGGGCTGCCTTTGTAGAGGCAGGAGATTCAGGGGAGAATGTTCCAACTCAGTTTTAGGTTATTGAAACTCACCCGAGGAATTTTCATGATGACCTCTTCTGTCTTCTCAATGAGGCAATATCAGCCTAACTGGGTTTGCTCTATTCCACCTTCCCCCATTTAAAGTTTTTATTTTTACAGCAGAAGACCTAATTGACCTCTTCACTCACACTTCACTGAACTCACTAAAGCCCAGTTAAGCATTTTCTTGAAAACAAATCGTTTTTAGGTGGCCCTGGCAAAACTATCCTGATTGTGCACAAGCTTTTATGCATAATTTATTGGAAGGGTGGCATGCTGTTGGACCTGCCCCAGTTAAAGGGCCTTTTGCAGGAGCTCAAGCATGATCTGTCTTCACAGTTTAGGGCTCTGTGCATTCGGGTGTTGTTACTGTATCTCACCACCAACTTGCATGTTTATATATCACATCTTCCTGGCAGTACTGCACTTTAGAAAGTGTCAAATATAGATCAGGCTATAAATGGAGAAGGGTTTATTTTTGAAATAATATGATTTCTATAATTTTCTAATGCTAGTCCCTTCATATTCATGAGGTGAAATGCAGTGAGCCTGCGCTGCTTTCTCCCGTGAGGACACACATCCATTCTACCTGCAGTGACACGACTGTTTACCAAAAGGCAATGGATCCTCAAATACTTTCTGACCAGAAATTCCTAGCTGCTTGACATGTGCAGTTTAATTACATCTCCCAGGTCCTCTAAGATAAAGCTGCATTATTATTTTGGTGATGTGTGGTTGTCTAGCTCTGTGTCCTCCAGTAGAACTTTCTTTTCAAGGTCTACCATATTTAATACATGTGGCTGTTGGACACTTGAAATGTGCCTAGTGCAGCTGAAGAACTGAATTTGATTTGATTGAATTTTAGTTAAAGTAAATTTAAATAGCCCCGTGTACCCAATGGCTACCATATTGGACAGCACAGTCTAGAGTACGGTTCTAGCTTCTTAGTTAGTGCTATCTCTCACCTCAATGTTTCTCCCCTCCACACAAGAGCCAACATATTTACAGATGCACAGATTGGCTTATGTCATGCTCCTTCTATCAACTCTCCCAAGACTCCTCACTGCCTGCTTAACAAAGTTCAAACTCTTGCATGGCAATTATCTCTTCCCAGACCTGCTCTTTCTTTATACTCTGACCAAACCAAAGCAACTGTACTATCGAATATATATCTTCCCCTCTTTACAGTCCTCCCTGTTCATGAAACGTGTTCCCTTCTCATTGGTAGTCTCAACCTCCTCCTGAAAACCTCCTAAAATCTCAGCTCAAGCACCACCTTCTTTATGTCTTTTTTTTTTTTTTTTTCCTTTTTT
>NW_007726813.1:145328-146232 GCF_000696425.1 Galeopterus variegatus
CCACTATTTCATTTGGTGCTCAAATGAAGCTATAACAGTCTGTTGTAACCTTGGAGGAAAAACTGAATGTTGGATTTTTTAAAAGACAATATGTCAGTCTCCAAGGTAGCACCTTTACAAGGGATTTTCAAGGGAGGTGGTATGACCACATTTTTTGGCTCATCTTCAGAGTTTAGAACCTAACCCCTGTGTAAGATGATTCCACTCTAATTATGAAAGCTTCTCGCCCTAGGGAACTACTTGGGAGATGTGACCCAACACTAGCCAACAACATAAGATGAAAGTGCTAAACTGTGCGGGCAATGTAGTCACCTCCTGAGTTGTCTCTCTGTGCTGAGTGACGTGCAGAAGATAGGTTGGGCTGTATCTTCTTCCCTTCTGGAACCTATATTACACTGACAAAAGAGCTTAGTTGGGGAAAAAACTGCTAGAGAAAGATTTAAAGAAACTGTATGCCCACATTGAAACCTAATTTTCAAAAGGCTTTCTTGGAAAACATATCTTCCATGATGCAAGGGGATCTACCTTAACTCGTTTTTATGCTCACTTCTTGTGGTTCCTGGTACATAGAAACAACAATATTGCCAATCGATAAGATTAACTGAGCTCTTACGATGTACCAGGAATTATTCCTGAGCCCTTTACATATATTATTATATTTAGTTTCACAAGAACCCTTTGGAGTAGGTGATATTATCCCATTTTAAAGATGAGGAAGCTGCACTAGAGAAGGGATAAGTTGGTCAAGAGGAAGATTTTGAACCCAGGCATTCTGGCTCTAGGTCTCATACCACACTGCACAGAAAATGATGATGGAACTTAATCAGCTTTTGTAATGATGCAGTGCCAAGTGCTGATGTGACAATGTGATTGACATTGGAACCAGACTGAAGTTTATATCTTG
>NW_007726813.1:147633-148903 GCF_000696425.1 Galeopterus variegatus
TAAAAAAATAAAAAAATAAAAAAAGGAATGAATATCATATGCATCGGTTTATTCCTCCCCTGAACAATTGTTTGAAAGTCATTGCCTTATATCTGAAATACCTCCACTTGTAATACAATGAATAAGAGTACTGAACTAGAAGTTAAGAGATCAGGGTTCTTGATGGTGGCTACCTAGCTGCTATCTAGTTAAGTGATTTTCAGCAAACTCCTTACCCTTTCTAAGCCTCAGTTAGCACATGCAATGTTATTGTACTATGGCATAATAACACCTAGAACTTTTCAGTAATATGATGATGTGGTCTCAGCCACAATGGAGCCCATAGTGCAGTGGAAGAGACTAATATTCACTAACATTTCTTGAGCACTCATGATGTTCTAGGCTGTATGCTTAGCATGTGTCATGGCTTGTGGTTTATGTAACCCTTACATCAATTCTATCTGGCAGGTACTATTACTATCCCTACTTTACAGATGAGTAAACTGAGGCTTGTAGAGATACAAGTACCTGACAAAGTTCACATGGTATGTAATGGGCAAAGCCAAATACTAATTCACATCTCTCTGATTGAGCGTTGCATGGCCACATAGAGTCACTATGTTAGAGATGCAAAGAGAGAAGAGTAACTGATTTTAATTAGGGCAAGGCAGGAAGGCTGACTGGAAAGGCTAGCCATGTGGATGTTATTAGACAATCTGTAGTGAGCAGAATTTCCTCTCCAGTTTTAATTGTCACAATTTTTAAATATTATTCTGTCCACATGACAAGTATAGAGATCAATAACTGGGCCAAGATTGCATGTGAGGTTGTGAACCAGAAGAAATTTACAACCTGACTTGTGCCTTCCCACTTTCTCCAAGCCTGGCTTCTTTTCTTCGTCAAGGTTAGAATGAAGTTTCAAATTTCTCTCTCTAGGCCCTGCAGAGGCTGGTGCTTGCAGGGTACTGTCCTCTGAAGCCTCACTTAGAACACTCTCCCAGGGAAAACTCTGCACCAATGCAGAGAGACAGAGACATGAAAAAATGGCCTGCAGGGGCCAAAGGAGGCATTAAAATAGAAAAGGAGGAGAATTAACTCCACATCTGGGAGCATGATAATCATGCTGACTATATACATCAGCCACGTGGGTACCCAGCTTCAGGACTGGGTGGAAAGTGACTGATTTGTGTCTAAAACAGCACATTGATTAGTTGTGGTTGAAAAGATGTGGACGGATGGGGCCGGCCCGGTGGTGCACTGGATAGTGCGCCGATTGGGAAGCGCGGCAGCG